>NC_091176.1:6255156-6553113 GCF_040958095.1 Procambarus clarkii
TATAATATAATATATAATAATAATAATAATAATATATAATAATAATAATAATAGTTTTTGCTACCTTCACTTGCTAAGAGACTTTTGATGGAATATTTTGCTGAAGAATTGTACATGTCAAGTGATGTTTCACTTAACATGATCAATTGGTTGCAGAGCCTTCAGCTGTAGAGTTTTTGTTAGTCCAAACATTTCAAGTTTGTTTAAATTTTTGAACCCCAGTTCATGAGATTTTATTTTTGAATATTATGTTTTGGAAAGGTTACCAGATAAAACTTTGGCTGTCATGACATACGAGAGTGAGCAAGGCCACAAAGTAACATAATATAGTGAACCATGGTATGCATGATTGCAGCCGTCACTCTCAGAATGAGTGGAGAGGCTACAAATGTCAAGTACTTTAAATATAATTAAAAAATGTATGGTTTTCACAAGAGATAATTTCAAACTGGGTTTCTAATGTCTTTTATGAAGAAACTAAAGAACATATATACAACAATGAGCTCAGGACTGATCATCACAGGACTCTGCTTGCTACGTCCCTCCAGTCTCTGTAACCCTCTCTTTCCTGTTCACATGCATGCCACCACTTGTGTGTTGTGCACATCTATGCCCTATTTTGTCTCAAAGTTGCTTGCTGTACCTGCCCACTTTCTCAGTCTTCTCTCTCTCCCTCAAGTTCATTTAAGTTCACTTCTATTAGCATTCATCACCACTTCCAATATTCACTGTACACCACATAATCTAGCACCATAGCATATTCTCCCCAATCTCAGCAGTATTACTTTCCATCCTTGATAATGTTATTAACTTAACTATCAAAACTTTCCTTTTAATATTTTTATTTTTGAGCCACATTACTGTATTTCAAAAGTCTTGCAAGAATATGCAATATAAAGAATAAAATCTAATGTTAGAAATGCACCTGCTTATCTGTTAGAAGTGTACCTGTTAGAAATGTGTTTGCTTACAAAAACCTTGATTCTTGCTTGACAGTTAGCTGATGACGGCAAAGGCTGGCAGGAAGCCTCAGCAGAAATAGAGCGTTGGGGGACTCATTTAGAGCTTTTGCGTTCCAATACATTCCAAAAGCTGCAAAGGAGCAAAGATCCACGACTCAGAAGTTATGCCAATAAGGCAAGTTCCTCTACTAGATTGTCAAAGATCATAAAGTATTTTTGTTGACACTGCTCAGGATTGTGGATGTTAGTTATATTGCACTTACACCAAATACTGTACTTAGCAGTGGAGTTTTTTTTATCAAGAAGAGAATGAATCTTGTGTGTTCTTAAATATGCTGAACCTTGTTCTAAATTATCTAATTTTAACTCGCACAGAGATAAATGTTGTCTTGTATAATTAAGAACCACCATATCAAGCTTAATAAATTTTATCCACAAAAATGTCAAATATGAAAAAAGGAATAATAAGTTCTAAGATATTATGGAATGGAAATTCTAAATATGTAACATTGCACATTATTTTGTTTGTAGTTTGCTCAGACCGGCAGCAGTGAACCTTTGCTGAAAGAGTTGTCATGTTCAGTGTTGATGGAGGGATCAAGCCTGGATGTTCTGCAAGAAGTGTTGAGTGTTTATCCTGAGGGCTCCACCACCACACCTGAAGATGTCATTATGGACACACTCAGGCTCTTGGTCTCTCACTGGAAGGGCCAGGATACACAGGTTGCTTGTATTATTTTCCACTCGGCTTGTTTTAGCAGTAAACATAACAGTTTTTCTTTTCTATGGATATCAGAATCTAACAAATGAATTTTGTAACTGAAAATTCCTCCTTCCACACCTATTAAAACAAAATAGTTATGTTTCTTCAACTTTTTTCACTCTTGAGATCAGAAGTACTGTTTACCATTCATTCTCTAAAGAATTTATCAAGATTATTATGATATAACTGGTGAAAAATTTAATGCTTGGACAGCAACTATGTTCATACCCGCCTATTCACAAAAAAAAATAATCCAAGCAATAATTTTTCATTATAGAATCATTAATTTGTATGGAAAAGGTAAGAAAACCACAAAAATAAGTGAATATTTATCGTTGCACTGGGTGGAGTTGGTGTGCAAGGCTGCGTCTGGCACTTGTCTACTGGTGCTTGACTTTGCCCACGCTTCCTCTTTTATCCTAGGATGTTTTACTTATTGTTTTATCACTTTTTCTTTATTTACATTCAGAGAGAGCTATTATATCCATATTTGCATCATACATGTAAAACCCAGACAATAATTGTTTAAATTGTCATAAGACGATAACTGCATTATCCTAAGAATTGTCAATAGATGATAATCTCTGCCTAAAGGTTAATTAAGAGAGCTTGTTAGTCTAGATAAGTGTCTCAGTCTCTATCTTTGTCTTTGTCTATCAAAGCTAGAATGAGGTATGCACTTTATTATTAATATAAAGTTGCTTTTGCTTTCTGGAGTTTGGACAGCTGTTGAACACCAGATCTGATTAATTTTCTGGGAAAAGTCCTCTTGGGGCTTTGTGAAGCTACACTGCTGATATAGTGCCAAACTACTAGGTTCCATTAGTTATCTAGAGGTTATCTTGAGATGATTTCAGGGCTTTTTAGAGTCCCCGCGGTTCGGTCCTCGACCAGGCCTCCACCCCCAGGAAGCAGCCCGTGACAGCTGACTAACACCCAGGTACTTATTTTACTACTAGGTAACAGGGGCATAGGGTGAAAGAAACTCTGCCCAATGTTTCTCGCCAGCGCCTGGGATCGAACCCGGGACCACAGGATCACAAGTCCAGTGTGCTGTCCGCTCGGCCGACTGGCTCCCTGTCACTGAGTCACCGAGTTCTTTCTGCAGGGGGCTTCTTTGGCTCCCTGGAGCTTATTGGGCTGATATATGCTATATTAGTCTGGGACTACAGTCAATGGAGTTCTGCCTACCGGGGACCACGAGCCAGAACCTGGCCCCCCTCAGAAAGGCGCAGGGAGCAATGGCCTAAGGAAACCTCCATTGTATTTGGGAATATTCCATGTTTGCCATTGACTGGGGTTAGGCACCCAGAAAGGTAGGCTTTCCAAAACAAACACCACGTGGTAGGAAATTGCAACCCAAGACTGAACAGAGAAATAGAACTCCCAAAAAGAAAACAAGGAAACAAGCAAACCAGCAAACGTCATCCACCACCACCGTGCTGCTTGTCTGCACAGCTTCCCCCCCCCCCCCAACACCCGGCGCCGGCTGCCTGGTGTACTACTGTACTACTCTTGGGTTCTAGGGTTTTCTTCCCTAAGGCCTTTGAGACTCCACTTTCATAGGGTTCCTGCTACTTTGCATTTACCCCACCCTTGGGGCAAACTGGGGTGTTGGGGTCTTGTTTGGCTCTGTGTAGGAAGTGATGTTGCTGGTTGGGGCGCATGGTGCTGTGCAGCTCGTCTACCTAAGATGGCCGTGTTTCCTATTATTCCTGTTGTTGTTGTTGTTGTTGTGCTTTTGCAGAGTCTTTTATTTTTGTTTCTTGCATGGAAGAGGTCTGCCTGGTTTGACTATTAGTCCTTCTAGGGTATTTTTGGAGGCCCTTCTCTAGGCCCCCGTGCATGTACACTTCACAGGGGTTCAATTTTAGCCCAGTTTTCTCTTTGTTGACATTCTCATTCGGGCTCAACTGGCTTTGCAGCATCATCAGAGTCCCATCTCGCCTTGTGCGAGTTTGAGGGTTGTTCGTTGCCCGTCTCAGGATGATGATCACCTGTTTCGCCTCCTTCATGCTGCCTGTTGGGTTGGTGACACCTTCAACTCGGTGTCTTGCGATATGTGCGCCCCGCTCGTACTCCTGTTTACCCATTTTTCTTCTGAAGTTCTTAGGGGTCAGGCGGCATATGCGTTACATGTTAGGTATAGCTTGTTACAATGCTTTAGGTTGATTGCCTGCTCAGATGCCCCGGGGCTGCCACATTTTAGTTTTATGGACCTGGTTCTGGGGGCGTTGGTCGCTTTGACCTTGGTTCAGTCTGCACCTTCAGGTCCTTCCACGGTGGACATGGTTTTCCCTCCTCTTTCTCCCCCTATTGTCGGCTCCCAGATGTCTGAGGGTTTTGGAGCCGGGCAGGATTTAGTTGATGAGACTTGGCCGGCTTCATGGGCTGCCACATTCGGCCGGCTTCATGGGCTGCCGCATTCGAGACGGAGACGAATGCATTTGAGCCTGATCCTCCTGCCAAAGATTTTGGGTCCTACCAGCAGACCACCTTCTTTGCTGCCTTTTCCTTTCCTTCAGGGGTGGAGGGCATGGAGGACGGCTCTCTCCCGAGGCTGGTCCCAGGGAGCCAACCCCGGGGTGGTTTGGACCCCCCCCCCTTTGATCCTGCTTGGGTTTTGGTGCCCACATCATGGGGTTTGTTGTTACAGGGAAGGGGTTTTCTTACCCCTCTTCCCTGTACAATTTTGATTTAAGGTCGGCTCCTCTCTGGGTTCCCTTGTGTTCCTCGGCTCCCTCTTTCCGGAGGTTTTCTGCCTCTCGCATCCCGCCTAAGGAGGTTCTGGAGGCTCTTGTGGCTTATCACCTTGGGAAGACGGGACACCACGAGCGTAGCTCTCATCCTGTAACTACACTTAGGTAATTACTTAAGTAATTACCTGCGAGACCCGGATTTTGCCTCTATGATGGATCTGTCCTCGTTTTAGTATGGTTCGTCTTCCGATTATTGGGTGCGTTATGAGTTTCCGTAGTCTTCCTGGCTGGCAGACTGCCCTTTTTCTCAGAAAGTAGGGCACGGGTTTTGTTAGACCCGCACGCTTGATTGGCGGGAGGCTGCTACCGTTCTGCAGGTATACTTGGGGAGGGGGAGGGGGGGGGAGTGATTTTGACCACCTTAATTGCATGCCTTTCTGGGGGCAGCCCCGTTGGCTCACTGGAGCTATCCAGGCTGATATGCTAATGTCAGACTTTGGCATCAGTCATGTGTATGGAGTTTTGTGGGCCTTGATCTTGAGGTTATCTTGACATGATTTCAAGGCTTAGTATAGTGTCCCCGCAGCCTGGTCTTCGACCAGGCCTACACCCCCAGGAAGTAGCCTGTGACAGCTGACTAACTCCCACATATCTATTTACTGCTAGGTAACAGGAGCATCAGGGTGAAAGAAGCTGTCCATTGTTTCTCGCCGGTGCCCGGGATCAAACCCGGGACTACAGGATCACGTGTCCAGTGTTCTGTCCACTCCCTACCACCGGTGGTAGGTCCACCTACTGGGGACCACGAGCCAGAACCCTGCCCCCTCACAGAGGTATGAGGAGCATGGCCTATAGAAAACCCCCCCCCCCTCCCCGTGTGGTTGGAAGCATTCAATGTCTGCCATTGACCAGGTTAGGCACCAGAAAGGTAAGCATCCCAAAACAAACCTCCAATTCTGGTGAAAATTGCTACAAAAAGCCAAACAAGTAGATAGAACTTGTAAATAGTTAAACTTGAACCAGTAAATAGAACAGAAACGAGAAAATGGGTATGACATCACACGTCTCCGCGCCACCATCTGTGCAGCTTCCCCCTCCACGGGAAGGGGAAGGGGGAAGCCAGGAGTGATTTTTCAGTATTCGGGGTGTATGCGACTAGGGGCTCCCTTCCTTAGGTGCACTGTAAGTACTGCCCTTGGGGATTGGGGCCACCTTCCACATGTTCCTTGGGTTTTGCCTCTGCTAGGCCGTTTACTGCTCGATTTTCTACCACCCTTTGTGTGCTGGGGTGTTTTGTCTCCCTTGTTTTCCTAGGGTACGGGGCAGTTTGAACTGGTACGGGGCGTTTTCACCATTCAAAGCAGCCGGCTCTGTTCTTTTGGGTATGCTGTCCTCTTGCAGGGTTTTCTTTTTCTTTGTTTTCTTGCCTGGTGGGGGTGGGGGGGGGGGGCTTGCCTTGATTGCTCCCCCCCTGAGTGCGGTGTCTGGGTACTACATTCTCTTCAGGTGGTATCCCCCCCCCCCCCTGCTAGGTCCCTGTGAGTGTACACATCCCGGGGTTTCAGCTCTTAATGTGTCGTTTGGTAGATTGGGCGACGGTTAGCAATACCCTGCCTGGGCTTCCCTGAGCATGAGTTCCATCTTGGGACCCTGGGAAACCCCACGGGGGCACGCCAGTCCGATGAATGTGTTCCCTGGGTCCCCCCCTCGCTTTGTGCGAGTTCAAGGATTGCTCTGTCCCCTTGTCTCAGGGTGACTCTCATTGTTTTTTGCCTCCATCACACTGCCTGTTGGGTTGGTGACACCTTCAACCCGGAGTCATGAGAGTTTTGTTGCTTGCTGGTGACTCGGTTTACCCTGTCTAGTAATGACATTATTCAGGTACAGGCAGCACAAGTGTTGCATGTTAGGTTTAGGTTGTTGCAATGCGCTAGGTTGGTTGCTACGCCGGATGCCCTGAGGCTGCCCCGTTTTGCTTATAGGGACCCGGACTTGTGGGTGATGGTCGCTTCAGCCTTGGTTTCGTCCACGTCCCCTCGTCCTTCTCCTCCTGTGGTTCAGTCTGTTAACTCCCTACCCCCACCCCTCTGCTTCCGGGTCCGAAACATCTGAGGGTTTCCGAGTCGGACCAGGGTTTAGATGGTCTTGAGACTCTGGCAGTCTTCGGGGATGCCCCTTCCGGTGTGGCGATGGAGGCATTCGCGTCTGCTCTCCCTGCCGAAGCCTCTGGGTCTGACCAGTGGGCCCCCTTCCGTCCGACTTTTATGGCTGCACCAGCCTTTTCTTTTGAGGCTGGTGCTTTGGGTGATCACTCAGCCCTGGGTCCATATACGAAGGATCCCGGGGCTACCTCAAGGTGGGGAGGGGCTGACTTGGGGCCTTGGGTCCCATTGGACCCCGCCTGGGTTTTTCAGCCTTCAGAGCGGGGCTTACTGTTACAAAGAGAGGGGTTTTCCTTTTCCCCTCTGCGTACGAGTTGGATTTGGTGTCTACCCCCTTCCCAGGTTCAGTTCGGTGTCCCCTCGGGTGCGGCGGTTCCATCTTTCCGAAGGTTTCCATCTTCCCACATCCAACCGTCTGCGGTTCGGGCAGCCCTAGCGGCTTACCTCCTGCGTGACCCAGATTACGCCTCAGTGATGGATCCGTCGTCTTTCAGGTTTGGGACTTCGTTCTCTTTCTGGGTCCGTTACGAGGTTCCGGAGTCGTCCTGGCTGGCGACTGTCCTATCTTTGCCTTGGAGGCTTGGCATTCTTTGTCGTTTCCGCACGCTTGAGTGGCACGAGGTTTCGACTGCGGTTCAGGTTTTCCTGGGGGGGTGACCTTGAGCACCTCAATAAGTGCTTGTTTGCTCCTGCCCTTCCCTGGGATGTTGGCGTTCTGCAGCTCCATGTGCAGGTTCCCTCCCTTTTGGCTGCGCAGGTGGCCAAGGATTTGTGCACCAGGGGCCTCTTGGCTTCGACCTTGCGCTTCTTTTCCCTCCTGGAGTTGTCTTCGGACTGGCTTGGGGAGGATGTGGGGGCACTCGGGGTTGTTCTGGGGTCTGGTGCCTTGGGCTCGGCTGCTTGCGTGTCAGGCTGCCTAGTTGAAGCTGTTTGCGGCGATCTTGCGGGATGCGGTTGCCCAGTTTTGCGCTTCCCGGCTCATGTGTTGACAGGCGGTGCTTGCCTCCTCTCTGGAATCGGCCTGGGCCCTGGCTCTTAAGATATCTTCCCCCTTTTGTTCTCTGCTTTTTGCTCCTGCTGCCATAGCACAGTATATTCAGCCTGCTTCGGCCAGTTGCCGTCCGATGTCGGACTTGTTAGTTCTCCGGAGGTCTCGGGGTGGGGGGCCTACCTTGAGGAGTCGTGCCAGGGCTCGGGGCTCCTCTTGTCATGGTAGGCCACTGGTGCCAGGTTCAGGCTTGGCTCCGCCTTCGGACCCACCTTCGGCTGGTCGGCGCGGTGTTCGCCCTCTGCGAGGTTCGGGGTCACGCAAGGGGTGCCGGCCCTTTCGCGGTTCGCCCGATTGACGGGCGATGGGGGGGAAGGGTTGTGCTGTCCGCTCACGCCTGGTCCCACTGATTTGTAGGCGTTTCGGGTCGTTTCCTTCAGCCTTCGGTGGCATTGAGTGGCCCCTCCTCCTTTGGGGGGTTTGGGGCTGGCGGGGCAGGCTGCTTCTCCTGCGCTCTGTCGAGTCATCTGGGAATGGGTTTGCTTGGGCGTCATCGAAACGACGACGTCCCTCAGATGGGTTTTCCGTCTATCTCCAGTGCCGAAACAGTACTGTGCGGACCTGAGGTTCATTCTGGACTTGTCCTGTAAAGGAGGGGCAATGAACCCCTGGGTTCATTGCCCCTCCTTTCGGATGACTACGCTTTCTCAGGTTCGGCTTCTGTTGGAGCCAGGGTTCTTGGATGGTGTCCTTGGACCTCCGGGACTCTTATTGGCATGTCCCGATTCATCCGGGGTTCAGGGGACTGGCTTGGTTTTGTTGTGAGGCGTCAAGGTTACCGCTTTCGTTGTGTCTCGTTCGGGTTGAATCTGGCGCTTCGCATGTGATCACGCGAAGCGCCATCATCTGGGGCGCTGTGTTCTTTCATCTGCGGCGCTGGCTTCGGTCATGCTGTTGAATCTGTTTGCGCCGATTCTCCGGGAGGTGGTGTCTCAATTCTTTGAATCTCGCCTCGCGATTCACCAAGCCATCCTTGTTCTCTCCTTGGAATCCGCTTGGGTGTTGGCTCTTAGATTTTCATCACCTTTTTGTCTGTTGTTGTTTGCGAACAGTGCTGTGAGTCAGTTTCTGCAGGCGGCCTCATCTAGTTACCGTCTTCTTTCAGATTTGTTGGTTCCCCTGAGTGGCCATTCTTGGCCCCCACAGAGGGGTCATGCCAGTGCTTACCATATTCGTAGTCTTACTTTTGGCTTGAATCTGACACCTTGTGTTTTCACAAGTCTTTATCTGGGTTGTGGTGACTCCCCTGCATCTGCTAGGGGTTCGGGTTCTGGGCTACTTCGACGACTGGTTGGTGTGGGCTCCCAGTTGGTCTGCTTGTCTGCTCACCAGGGATGTGGTTCTTTCCCAGCTCACCAGGTTCGGGTTCCTAGTAAACTGAAATACGTCCCATCTGGTTCCGTCCCAGGTTCAGACCTGACTGGGACTCATGTGAGACTCTCTGATCGCTTCTGTGTCTCCCCTTCCTGCGACATTGCTGAGGCTGTGGTTCCACCTTGAGCTGTTCCTGGGGGGGGGGGTCCTGGGTCACTCCGCAGTTGCTGGCTTCAGCACCTGTTCTGGTTCCTTCAGGGAACATCCCTTCCGCCTCTCTTGTGACTGCTGGGTTCGACCCCTATGGGTCTTGCGTTAGTTGCTGCGTCACCGGCTTCCTCTTCAAATTTATCGGGGCTCATTGCCATGGTACTTCCCCGATTTCTCGCTCGATATGTTCACAGATCCCTTGTCTCTCGGCTGGGGCTTTGTGACCAGGACTGACCAGACTGGTCAGGGGCAGCGGGCTCCGTCCTTCTATCGGGCTCGCAGCACAGTGCAGGAGTTTGCAGCAGTTTAGCTTTCGCCGCAGAGGGTTTGGGTCGCTCGGGGCTCAAGTGATCAGGCTCCATTCGGACTGCACTCCAGTGGTTCATTGTCTGAACCATTGAGGTTCTCTTCGGTCCTTAGCTCTTTAGGGCTGGTCACTTCGGGTGACTCATCTGCTAAATTCTCAGGGTTTAGCTCTCCATGCAGTTCACATCCAGGGAATGCCTAATGTCCTGGTGGATGGCCTGTCATGGTTCATTCCTCTGTCCATGGACTGGACGGTCGACGCCGAATCCTTCTGTTGGCTCTGCCTGATGTTCGAGTGCCGGAGATGGACCTTTTCGTGTTGGCGTGGTCCTGATGTCTCCCATTATATGTGGCGCTGTTCCCAGACTGAGAGGCCATTGGGGTGAACACTTTTTGGCAGGATTGGTTGAGGTGGGGGGTTCCTGTATCCCCCACCGGTGGGTACAAATGAGGACCTGAACCATAATACAGCATACAAAACACAATCGAATCTGCTCATAATAGGTAAACAGCATGTCAAGGATTTGGGAATAATGATGTCCTGATGATCTAACATTTAGGGAGCATAACCAAGCAAATATTGCAGTCAGCCAGAAAAATGATAGGATGGATTACGAGAACTTTCAAATCCAGAGATCCCATCATGATGGTTGTACTCTTCAAGTCACTTGTGTTGTCCCGTCTCGAGTACTGCTCAGTATTCACTTCCCCCCTTCAGAGAAGGAGAGATTGCTGAAATTGAGGGAATACAGAGAACATATATGGCACGCATAGACGCGATAAAGCACCTAAATTATTGGGATCGTCTCAAAGCTCTCCAAATGTTCTTACTAGAAAGGAGACAAAGAGAGAGATACCAAATAATATACACATGGAAAATACTGGAAGGCCAGGTCCCTAATCTCCACAGTAAAGTAACAACGTACTGGAGTGAACGATATGGAAGAAAATACAGAATAGAACCAGTGAAGAGCAGAGGTGCCATAGGCACAATTAGAGAACACTGTATAAACATCAGAGGTCCGCGGCTGTTCAACGTCCTCCCAGCGAGCATCAGAAATATTGCCGGAACAACCGTGGACATCTTCAAGAGAAAACTAGACTGTTTTCTTAAAGATGTTCCAGACCAACCGGGCTGTGGTGGGTATGTGGGCCTGCGGGCCACTCCAAGCAACATCCTGGTGAACCAAACTCTCACAAGTCAAGCCTGGCTTCGGGCCGGACTTGGGGAGTAGAAGAACTCCCAGAACCCCATCAACTAGGTATCAACCAGGTACTCTTCCGCTCTTCGCGTCTGGTCTTTTTGACGCTGGTGTATCACAATTTACATGGGGACCAGGTGGTTTCTTTGATACTGTCCCTTCTGCGGTCTTCCTCTCAGGACAGTATGAAGGCTCATTGCAGTCTATCTTCCATTTCCTTTTTTTTCATAGGGTCTCATCAGTGTCTGTTCCAGTTGTTTTGTCCTTTCTTTCTTGACTTTTCCTGGACTTTTTTTCAAGATACTGCTGCTTCTTATTGTGCAGTATTGGCAGAGCCGCTCCAGCTTGCATTCAGGGTGGATGTCACTCCTGCTCCGTTCCGTAAGTTCTCGTGCATTTTTTCACCTCCGGCCTGCTCATACATCACCTGAGCCTTTGTGGTCTTTGGACCGGGTGCTTTCATTTCTCTCCTCTCCTCAGTTTGTGGTGGCCCCATAGGTCCATGATTGTTTTATGAAATCTTTGCTTTTGTTAGCTTTAGCCTCTGGGGATGACATTGAGGAGCTTCATGCTCTTCTCTGGTACAGAGGGTTCTGCTCATTTGGTCCCGGGGGGTCTTTTTGTTCATTTGCAGCCGTCTCCTTTTCTGGCGAAGAATGAAAAAAGCGGGCTTCCGGAAGGGTCCATGGGTTGTTGATGGTTGGTTGGTTGGTTCGGCCAGGGGTGCATCATGTTTTGTGTACGGTTGCAGCTGTATGTCATTACTTGCAGGACCAATGGTTTGGTGACAGTAGATACACTCTGGGTGGATCAGGTTTGCCTGGTTCCTTGTTCCAGAGCTCGTGTGTTTCAGGCTGTCCGCAGGGTTATCAAGTCTAGCCAGTCTGCGGTCTACCATGGTGCCCATGATGTAAGGAAATATGCTGCTCTCGCTGCTGTATTTGGGAATGTCTTGGGTTGACATTTTGGCATGAGGATTTTGGAAATCGAACAGGGTCCTGGCTGCCCGTTATCTTGTCAATGTTTTGGTCCCTCTGTGGCCTTGTGCTGCTTTGGGATGTTTGTCCTGGCCTGTTGTCACTAATTAGTCTCGAGACATGCGATGCTGCTGCCTCTGGGGTAAGTCTGTTTTACCTTCTCTGTGGGGTAGATAGTTTTAGGGAGCTGACAGAACTTCCCACAGAAAACCAGCTTTGAATGTAATGGAAACTCCATTTTCTGAGCAAGCCCTGGAGTCTCCCTGGCACCCTCCCTTCCTTCCTTCCTCCGGTCGGCGGTTTTCATTATTTTACGAACTGGCGGGTGCAGCTGCCCGCTCACCAGCAGGGTGTTTGTAAGAACATTGATAGGTGTTGGGGTTACTGCATTCCCTAAGACTTTTGAGTATTGTTAATTATTAAAGGGCAGTCTTGATTCATAAATATGCTTTTCTGTTCAGTCACATACAGCAAGTTTTAGAATTACTGTATGTAAAGCCAAATTATTTCAGCCCACCTAAACGAAATGCATTTTCTTTAACTGAGTGTCAAGCATACTAAATACTTTACCATAAATGATGGAGAGCACTGCGGGAGATGCCTTTCAAAACAGGTTTTCAAATACAGTGTCTTTAAATTCATTGCAAAAATGTTGTATATTTCTGCTCAGTGGCTCATTATCATTTGAAATACAGTACTTAAATTATTGTGAGAGTGAAATATTAATGGCATTAATTTTGTATTTCCTCAGGTGAATGTAACAGTAAAGGATTGTAACCACCTGAGCATTTTTGATCATGTTCTCCTTCAAGTACATAACTACCTGGAGGAAGGGAGAGACCTACTGACAGAGGAGGAAGTTCTTGATGAAATACGCAGCTTATGTAATGATCCTTCAGTGCTTCTTACTACGAAAGTAGACGTCTTAACTATAACAGAAAAGGTGAGATAACAGCATGTAATTAAAGCATGTGTGTGAAGCATCAACCACTGTGGAGTATTAGTGCACAGCTGCTGGTGTATTAGTGCACAGCTGCTGGTGTGTTAGTGCACAGCTGCTGGTGTATTATTGCACAGCTGCTGGTGTGTTAGTGCACAGCTGCTGGAGTATTAATGCACAGCTGCTGGTGTATTAGTGCACAGCTGCTGGTGTATTATTGCACAGCTGCTGGTGTATTATTGCACAGCTGCTGGTGTATTAGTGCACAGCTGCTGGTGTATTAGTGCACAGCTGCTGGTGTATTAGTGCACAGCGGCTGGTGTATTAGTGCACAGCTGCTGGTGTATTAGTGCACAGCTGCTGGTGTATTAGTGCACAGCTGCTGGTGTATTAGTGCACAGCTGCTGGTGTATTAGTGCACAGCTGCTGGTGTATTAGTGCACAGCTGCTGGTGTATTAGAGCACAGCGGCTGGTGTATTAGTGCACAGCGGCTGGTGTATTAGTGCACAGCTGCTGGAGTATTAGTGCACAGCTGCTGGTGTATTAGTGCACAGCTGCTGGTGTATTAGTGCACAGCGGCTGGTGTATTAGTGCACAGCGGCTGGTGTATTAGTGCACAGCGGCTGGTGTATTAGTGCACAGCTGCTGGTGTATTAGTGCACAGCGGCTGGTGTATTAGAGCACAGCGGCTGGTGTATTAGTGCACAGCGGCTGGTGTATTAGTGCACAGCTGCTGGAGTATTAGAGCACAGCGGCTGGTGTATTAGTGCACAGCTGCTGGAGTATTAGTGCACAGCTGCTGGTGTATTAGTGCACAGCTGCTGGTGTATTAGTGCACAGCTGCTGGTGTATTAGAGCACAGCGGCTGGTGTATTAGTGCACAGCGGCTGGTGTATTAGTGCACAGCGGCTGGTGTATTAGTGCACAGCTGCTGGAGTATTAGTGCACAGCTGCTGGTGTATTAGTGCACAGCTGCTGGTGTATTAGTGCACAGCGGCTGGTGTATTAGTGCACAGCGGCTGGTGTATTAGTGCACAGCTGCTGGAGTATTAGTGCACAGCTGCTGGTGTATTAGTGCACAGTGGCTGGTGTATTAGTGCACAGCTGCTGGTGTATTAGTGCACAGCGGCTGGTGTATTAGTGCACAGCTGCTGGAGTATTAGTGCACAGCTGCTGGTGTATTAGTGCACAGCTGCTGGTGTATTAGTGCACAGCGGCTGGTGTATTAGTGCACAGCGGCTGGTGTATTAGTGCACAGCTGCTGGTGTATTAGAGCACAGCGACTGGTGTATTAGTGCACAGCGGCTGGTGTATTAGTGCACAGCGGCTGGTGTATTAGTGCACAGCGGCTGGTGTATTAGTGCACAGCGGCTGGTGTATTAGTGCACAGCGGCTGGTGTATTAGTGCACAGCGGCTGGTATATTAGTAATTACCTAAATGTAATTACCTAAGTGTAGTTACAGGATGAGACCTACGCTCGTGGTGTCCCGTCTACCCAGCACTCTTATAACGATTTTACCAATTCCTGTTACTATTTTGTATGCAGTGATCATATCACCTCTTTTTCTTCTGTCTTCTAGTTTTGGCATATTTAATGCCTCTAACCTCTCCTCGTAGCTCTTGTCCTTCAGTTCTGGGAGCCACTTAGTAGCATGTCTTTGTACTTTTTCCAGTTTGATGATGTGCTTCTTAAGATATGGGCACCACACAACCGCTGCATATTCTAGCTTTGGCCTAACAAAAGTCGTAAACAATTTCTTTAGTATTTCGCCATCCATGTATTTAAAAGCAATTCTGAGGTTAGAAAGCGTGGCATAGGCTCCTCGCACAACGTTCTTTATGTGGTCCTCAGGTGATAGTTTTCTATCTAGACCCACCCCTAGATCTTTTTCTTTATTAGAATTCTTTAAAGATTTCTCACATAATATATAGGTTGTGTGGGGTCTGTTCTCCTATTCGACATTCCATAACATGGCATTTATTAACATTAAATCTCATTTGCCAAGTGGTGCTCCATATACTTATTTTGTCCAGGTCTTCTTGAAGGGCATGACAATAATCTGAGTTACTTATCCTTCCTATTATCTTAGCATCATCAGCAAACATGTTCATATAATTCTGTATGCCATCTGGTAGATCGTTTATGTAGACAATGAACATTACCGGTTCAAGAACTGAACCCTGTGGTACTCCGCTTGTGACATTTCTCCAGTCAGATACATTGTTCCTGATTACTGCCCTCATTTTTCTGTCAGAAAATTTTACATTCATTTTAGAAGCTTACCTGTCACCCCTCCAATATGTTCCAGTTTCCAGAACAACCTCTTATGTGGAACTGTGTCGAAAGCCTTTTTTAGGTCCAGATAGATGCAGTCAACCCAACCATCTCTTTCCTGTAAAATCTCTGTGGCTTGATCATAGAAACCTGAGTTAATTCAATACACAGGATCATCCGGATTGAAAACCATACTGTCTGTCTGATATTATTTCGTTTCTCTCCAGGTGTTCCACCATTTAGTTTTACTTATTTTTTTTTTCCAATATTTTGACTATTACGCTTGTCAATGATACAGGTCTATAATTGAGGGGGTCTTCCCTACTGCCATTTTTGTAGATTGGAACTATGTTAGCCTGTTTCCACACATCTGCTACAACGCTTGTACACAGGGATGTCTGAAAAATCAGGTGAAGTGCATTCCGAGCTCAGAATGCTGAGCTCAGATGCACATTCTCTCAGAACCCATGGTGAAACTCCATCTGGGCCAATTGCTTTGTTCTTACTTAGCTTCAAGAGCATATTTTCACTTGGTCTCTAGACACATCTATGCTCTATGTTGTTCTTTGGAATTCTTAATGTGTCAGGTTCCCTGAAGATTTCATTTTGTACAAACACACTTTGGAACTTTTTGTTTAATGATTCACTCATTTCCTTTTCATTTTCTGTGAATCTGTCTTCCATTTTCAACCTCTGAATATTATCCTTTACCAGCAGCTTGCTTTTAATGAATTTATAGAACAAGCCTGGATCTGATTTACTTGTCTGCTATACCGTTTTCAAAGTTCCTTTCTACCTCTTTCCTTACTGTCGTGTAGTTGTTTCTTGCATCTTTGTATGGCAGGTATGTTTGGGGATTTGGCCTCTTCCTATAATGATTCTCTGCTTGTGTCTTTTGATCTCTGGCCCTCTCGAAATTTCTGTTGAACCAATCCTGTTCTTAGGTCTGCATCTTTGTTTTGGTATGAATGTTTGTGTGCCTTCATCATATATGTTGCAAAATTTAGCATACTTCTCATTTACTACTTTGCCTAGCAACAAGTCCTGTCCAATTATACCCATTAAAAAATTTCTTAGTTCCCTATAGCGTCTTCTCTTGAAATCTAGTTTATGAACTGCTTCAATGTCCCCATTCTCTACTAGATTATATCACAAAACATATTTAATGTCCAACAGAACATGACTCTTTCCCAAGGGAGGAAAGTAATGGATGTCAAATACCTGTTTTTCTTTTCTGGTGAATATTAGATCCAGTACTGACAGTACATCCCCTTCCCTCATTCTTGTGGCCTGCTTGACGTGTTGATACTATGAATGTCTCCAAGATGAGGTTTACAAATCTGCCTGTCCAAATGTCCTCCGTTCTTGCCTCGGAGGCCTCCCAGTCTATTGCCTTAAAGTTGAAGTCCCCCAGTACCAACAATCGAGATTTATCTATGTCAGCTCTTACCATTATGAGGCCCTCTCGTTTGTCATCCAGTTCTTCCTTTGTCCATGTGTTGCTTTCTGGTGGGCTGTAGGCATTTAAAATTATCAGCTTATCATCTTGATTCCACCTGCAATGCTGTAGTGCAGACTAGCCACTGTATGGAAGAACAGGAAGAACTGGAAGACAAGAAAAGAGCATAATTGTAATACTCGCCTGTTTCACCTATTTTTGCTTGCGGGGGTTGAGCTCTGGCTCGTTGGTTCCGCCTCTCAACGGTCAAACTACTGATGTATAGGTTCCTGAGCCTATTGGGCTCTATCATATCTACATTTGAAACTGTGTATGGAGTCTGCCTCCACCACATCACTTTCTAATGCATTCCATTTGTCAACCACTCTGACACTAAAAAAGTTCTTTAAATATCTCTGTGGCTCATTTGGGTACTCAATTTCCACCAGTGTGCCCCTAGTGCTGTGTGCCCCTTGTGTTAAATAGCCTGTCTTTATCTACCCTATCAGTTCCTTTTAGAATCTTGTATGTGGTGATCATGTCCCCCCTAACTCTTCTGTGTAGTACACAGCTGCTTATGTATTAGTGCACAGCAGCTGGTGTATTACAGTGTACAGCAGCTGGTGTATTACAGTGTACAGCAGCTGGTGTATTACAGTGTACAGCAGCTGGTGTATTACAGTGTACAGCAGCTGGTGTATTACAGTGTACAGCAGCTGGTGTATTACAGTGTACAGCAGCTGGTGTATTACAGTGTACAGCAGCTGGTGTATTACAGTGTACAGCAGCTGGTGTATTACAGTGTACAGCAGCTGGTGTATTACAGTGTACAGCAGCTGGTGTATTACAGTGTACAGCAGCTGGTGTATTACAGTGTACAGCAGCTGGTGTATTACAGTGTACAGCAGCTGGTGTATTACAGTGTACAGCAGCTGGTGTATTACAGTGTACAGCAGCTGGTGTATTACAGTGTACAGCAGCTGGTGTATTACAGTGTACAGCAGCTGGTGTATTACAGTGTACAGTGGCTGGTGTATTACAGTGTACAGCAGCTGGTGTATTACAGTGTACAGCAGCTGGTGTATTACAGTGTACAGCAGCTGGTGTATTACAGTGTACAGCAGCTGGTGTATTACAGTGTACAGTGGCTGGTGTATTACAGTGTACAGTGGCTGGTGTATTACAGTGTATAGTGGCTGGTGTATTACAGTGTTCAGGAACTGGTGTATTACAGTGTACAGTGGCTGGTGTATTACAGTGTTCAGGAGCTGGTGTATTACAGTGTACAGCAGCTGGTGTATTACAGTGTACAGCAGCTGGTGTATTACAGTGTACAGTGGCTGGTGTATTACAGTGTACAGTGGCTGGTGTATTACAGTGTACAGCAGCTGGTGTATTACAGTGTACAGCAGCTGGTGTATTACAGTGTACAGTGGCTGGTGTATTACAGTGTACAGTGGCTGGTGTATTACAGTGTACAGCAGCTGGTGTATTACAGTGTACAGCAGCTGGTGTATTACAGTGTACAGCAGCTGGTGTATTACAGTGTACAGCAGCTGGTGTATTACAGTGTACAGCAGCTGGTGTATTACAGTGTACAGTGGCTGGTGTATTACAGTGTACAGCAGCTGGTGTATTACAGTGTACAGCAGCTGGTGTATTACAGTGTACAGCAGCTGGTGTATTACAGTGTACAGCAGCTGGTGTATTACAGTGTACAGCAGCTGGTGTATTACAGTGTACAGCAGCTGGTGTATTACAGTGTACAGTGGCTGGTGTATTACAGTGTACAGCAGCTGGTGTATTACAGTGTACAGCAGCTGGTGTATTACAGTGTACAGTGGCTGGTGTATTACAGTGTATAGTGGCTGGTGTATTACAGTGTTCAGGAACTGGTGTATTACAGTGTACAGTGGCTGGTGTATTACAGTGTTCAGGAGCTGGTGTATTACAGTGTACAGTGGCTGGTGTATTACAGTGTTCAGGAGCTGGTGTATTACAGTGTACAGTGGCTGGTGTATTACAGTGTTCAGGAGCTGGTGTATTACAGTGTACAGTGGCTGGTGTATTACAGTGTTCAGGAGCTGGTGTATTACAGTGTACAGTGGCTGGTGTATTAGTGTATGGTGGCTGGTGTACAGGAATGTAGTCACTACACTGTAACATGCCAACCACTCTACACTGAAAGGAGCATAATTGTAGAACATTAAAAGTATGCTCACAATATTAAACATTATGAACTAGTGATGGGATGAGTTAGATTGTGATACCAGTAAGTTGCTAAGGGGAAATATTGCTGGGAAATTGACAGCGAAATTGAATTGTTATGTAACACTTATCAAAGATATTGCTTTTTTTATTTAGCAATATTTTCTGACTGGAGCCCCTTTGGCTCCCTGGAGCTTATTTGGGCTGATATGGAACTATTAGACTTTGGCATCAGTCAATATGAATGGAGTTCTTAGGCCTACCAGGGACCACGAGCCAGAACCTGGCCCCCCTGAGAGAGGCACGAGGAGCAATGGCCTCCTCGTGAATTGCATGTGTGATTTGGAGCATTCTATGTCTGCCACCGACCCGGGACAGGCACCCAGAAAGATAAGCACCCCAAAACAAACCCTTATTCTGGTTGAAACTACTACTAAAAGTGAAACGAGTGGACAGAACTCCCCAAAGAAAAATGAGCAAACAAGCATGACGTAACCATGTTGCTGCGCTGCTGTCTGCGCAACTTCCCCTCCCCAGGAGGGTGAAGGGGGAGCTCCAGACCTCTCGTGCCAGCTACCCACACATTCAGTTCTTTGCTGATGTGATTGAGGCTTGGTCGTTTGACTCCAGCTCCTGTTTCTTATCTCAGTGCTGTGCCTTGTGTGTAGTGCTGTCTTCTGGGTGGTGTGTAAGCTGGGAGTAATCTTCACTGGTACTTGGGCTACATGCGCTTAGGGTTCCCCCCTTCCCTAAGTGCCCTGTAAGTACTGCCCTTGGGGCTTGGTGTAATCTTCCACAAGTCACCTTGGAGTCTACCTCTGTTGGTCTTTTGCTGCTCAGTGGTTGACCAGCCTGAGTGTGCTGGGGGGTTTCCTCCTTCCTTGTTTCCCTTAGGGTAAGGGATAGTTTGCACTGGTAAGGGCACAGGGTTCTGCAAAGCTAGTTATCACCTATTATAGCGGCCAGCTCTGTTCTGCCTGGGTACGTTGTCCTCTAGCTATATCTATATCTATCTATATCTTAGGTTTATATATCTGTGTTCTGGGTGGTATCCCCCTGCTAGGGCCCCCATGAGTGGACACATCCAGGGTGTTCAGTTTTTAACAGTTTGATTGGTAGACTTTGGGTACCTGCCTGGGCTTACCCTTAGCGATACCAGTCTAAGGGTCCCTGGGAAACCCCGTGGGGGCGCAAGGGTTCCGTTGGATGTGATTCCTGGGTCCCCTCTCGCCTTGTGCGAGTTTGAAAGTTGCTCTGTCCCCTTGTCTCAGAGTGACTCTCACTAATTTTACCTCAGTCATGCTGCCTGTTGGGTCAGTGACACTTTTGACCCAGAGTCCTGTGAGATTTGTTGCTTGTTGTGACTCACTTTACCTAGTCCACTGATGACTTTGAGGGTGCAGGCAGCTCAGGTGTTGCATGCTAGATTTAGGTTGCTCCAACACATTAGGTTGATTGCTTCCCCGTAAGCCCCAACCCTGCCCCGTTTTGCTTATAGAGACCTGGACTTGTAGGTATTGGTCGCTTCGGCCTTGGTTCCATCCACACCCCACTCGTTTTCCCCCTGCTGTGGTTCACTCTAGTCCCCCCATTCCCCCTCTGCTTCCGGCTCTGAATCGTCTGAGGGCTTCGGGATCAGGCCAGGGTTTAGAAGGTTCTAAGACTCGAGCAGTTTTGGGGATTGCCCCTTCCAGGAAGGCGACGGAGGCATTCGAGTTGGTTCCTACAGCCATGACGACGGGATCTGACCAGTGGACCCCCTTCCTTCCTGCCTTTCCGGCTGCCATGGTTTTTTCTTGAGGCCGGGGCTTTGGAGGACGACTCGGCCCTAGGTCTTGGCGTAGGAGGTTCCAAGGGTTAGGGAGGGGCTGACTTGGAGGCCTTGGGTCCCATTGGACCCCGCCTGGGTTTTCATACAATCAGAGCAGGGACTTACTGATACAGGGAGTGGGGGGTTTTCTGCCCCCCCCCCCTCTGCGTACGAGTTAGCTTTGGCATTGGCTCCTTCCCGGGTTCGGTTCCGAGTCCCTTCGGGTCCGTCTGTTCCATCCTTCTGGTTTTCGGCTTCCAGCATCTCGCCTACTGAGGTGCAGGCAGCCTTTGTGGCTTACCTCCTGCGTGATCTGGATTATGCCTCTATGATGGATCCGTCATCTTTCAGGTTTAGGTCTTTGTCTCCATGCTGGTTTCCTGGTGAACTGGCAGAAATCCCATCTGGTTCTCTCTCAGGTTCAAACTTGGCTGGGTCTTGTGTGGGACTCTCGGACCACTTCTTGTCTCTCCCTCCGGTGTCTCTGCTTCGGCTGCGCTTCCACCTTCACTTGTTTCTAGGGGGCTCCCGGGTCACTCGGGAGTTGGTCGAGGGTTTGTGCGGGAGCCTGAACTTTACCGTGATGGTCTACCTGCTGGGTCAGGTTTGGCTTCATTCGCTATTCTGGTTCCTTCGGGGATGTCCCTTACGCCTTTCTCGCGACTGCAGGGGTTCGGCCTACAGGGGGCCTTGCGTTGGCTGCTGCATTGCCGGCTTTCTCTTTGGGTTTTTTGGGAGTTCAGTGCCTTGGCGACTACCCAAGCCTTCACTCGATGTGTTCACAGACGTGTCGTCTCTCAGCTGGGGCTATGTGACCAGTGCTCACCAGGCCCGCCAGGGGCAGTGGGGTTCATCTTTGTCGGGCCTACAGCTCGGTGCGGGAGTTTGTGGTGGTGTGGATGTCGCTCTGGAGGGTTCGGGTCACTCGCAGATCGATGATCAGGATCTATTCGGACTGCTTCCTCTGTGGTTCGTTGCCTGAACCAAGGGGGGATTCCATGCAGTCCTTGGCTCTTTGGGGCTGGTTGCTTCGAGAGACTCTTCTGCTGAGTTCTCGGGGCTTGGCTTTCTTGGCCGTTCACGTTCATGGGGGTGTCCAACATCCTGGCGGACAGCCTGTCTTGGTTCATTCTCCCTGTCCTCGGAATGGACAGTCGACGCTGACTCATTCAGTTGGCTCTGCCGGAAGCACGAGCTCCTGGAGGTGAACCTTTTCGTGTCGGCGTGGTCAAGGCGTCTCCTGGGATATGTGGCGCCCTTCCCCGACTGCGAGGCCATCGAGGTCGATGCTTTTCGACAGGACTGGTCGAGGTGGGATTACCTGTACTTCTTTCCCTCTCAGTTCCACCGTTACTCCAGGTTCTAGCTCGCTTTGAGACTTAGCAGGGAAGAGTCCTCTTGGCTCCTTGGTGGCCAGTCCAGCCTTGGTTTCAGGCGCTGCTTGCTCGGTGTCCGAACCTAGGGATTTTCCCGTGGCTCCACCTTTCTCAGATGATCGGTCCGGTCTGTTACGTGGCTGGTTTGATCTTCTCGAGTCTTCATGTCTGGTATTTTTTACTCTGGTCCATCACCATCCGTATGGTGATCAGGTGTCTTCGTTAATGGTGTCCCACCTGCGTGCTTTGTCTCAGCGGCAGTATGAAGTTTCCTGGCGGTCCTTTCGTTTCTTTTTTGTAGGTATACTTCGCTTTCTGTTAAAGTGGTTTTGTCCTTTCTCTCGTGGCATTTTCAGGACTGTCATCTTACGCCGAATACTATTACCTCATATCGTGCGGTACTGGTGGAGCCGCTGCAGCTTTCTTTCGGCATCGATGTTACTTCTGCTCCATTTCGCAAGCTGTCTTGGGAGTTATCTTGAGGTTATCTTGAGAAGATTTTGGGGCTTTTTTTAGTGTCCCTGCGGCCCGGTCCTCGACCAGGCCTCCACCCCCAGGAAGCAGTCCGTGACAGCTGACTAACACCCAGGTACCTATTTTACTGCTAGGTAACAGCTATAACTATAGTTGTTTAGTTTCCGGAGTTGTTTAATTTCCGGCCTGCTCATGCTCATAAGCCGTTCTGGTCGTTGGACAGGATTCTCTTTTATCTCTCTTCCCCTCGGTTTGTAGTGGTCCCTTCAGTTCAGGATTCTCTCTCTAAGTCTCTCTTCCTGTTGGCATTAGCCTCTGGGGGGTCGGGTCTGGGAGCTTCATGCTCTCCTCTTCATAGGTTTCTTCATTTGCTGCTGTCTCCTTCTTTCCTGGAGAAGAATGAGATGGCTGCTTTCTGGAGGGGTCCTTGGGTTGTTGATGCTTAGTTGGGCAGCCATGGAGTGTTTCATGTGTTGTGTCTGGTTGCGGCTCTCTGCCGTTATTTGCGCGCCATGGCCTCTGTGTCCGTGGACGCAGTTTGGGTCAATCCGGTTTCCCTTCTTCCCTGTTCCAGGGTTCAGGTCTCCCAGGTTGTCCGCAGGGTTATTTGGTCTAGTTAGCCTGTGGTCTATCCCCATGCCCACAACATTCATAAGTTTGCTGCTCTTGCTGGCGACTTTGGCAAAATATCTTAGGCTGACATTCGGTGCGGGTTTTTTGGTGGTCGAATAGGGTCCTGGCTTTGCACCTCCATGGTTAATGTTTCAGGTCCTTGTCGGGCCTGTGTCGCTTTCGGTCGGTGGTTGCAGCCAGTTGTCTCGATTTCGCGTTGAGGGGCGAGTGCCAACTGCCTCCTGGATAAGTCCTTTGTGTTTTCGTCTCTTGGTAAGTAGATCCAGGGAGCCAAAGGGGCTTTCCCCAGGAAACTAGTGTTGAATATAATGAAATGCCATTTTCTGGGTGAGACCCGGAGGCTCCTCGGTATCCCTCCCTCTTTCCGGTCAGCAGTTTTTTCGTGTGTTTTTACATCCAGCCTTCGAACTGAAGGTGTGGGTAGCCGGCGCAATGGGTCTGGGGCTCCCCCTTTCCCCTCCTGGGGAGGGGGAAGCCGTGGCATGCAAATAATGGCAGCGGGCCGCAACCGGACACAACACATGAAACATCCCTAGGCTGACCAGCCAAGCATCAACAACCCAAGAACCCCTCCGGAAAGCAGTCATCTCATTCTTCGCCAGAAAAGGAGATGGTTGCAAATGAACAAACCTATCACTGGAGCCAAAAGTGTAGAAACAAACCCCTATTCTGGTTGAGACTATTACTAAAAGTCAAACAAGTGGACAGAACTCCCCAAAGAAAATCAAACAAGCATGACATCACCACGTTGCTGTGCAGCCATCTACGTGGCAATGTGATGACATCATGCTTGTTTGCTTGTTTTTCTTTGGGGAGTTCTGTCCACTCATTTGACTTTTAGTAGTAGTTTCAACCAAAATAGGGGTTTGTTTTGGGATGCTCACCTTTCTGGGTGCCTGACTCGGTCGATGGTAGACATAGAATACTCCAAATCATATGTGCAATTCTATAGACCATTGCTCCTCGTACCGCTCTGAGGGGGGCCCGGTTCTGGCTCGTTGTCCCCGGTAGACCTAAGAACTCCATTCACACGGAGTATACATAAAGGCTAGAAAATTAAATATTATATTGATCCCAGCACAGATAAGTGCATTTTCTGTAGCAATGTATCTTTACAGACTGTTATGTATTCTGCTTTATATTCAAATATATGGATATAAATTGGGCAAGTTTAAATTTAGAAAAAACCTTGGTAAATAGTAGTTACGGCCTGCTTGAGCCAGTAACCGGGTTCTTTCTGTGTAATGTGCCTTATAGCCTCTTCTTCTGTGATCCCACCCAAAGTCAATGGTAAGTTCTCAAGAATTGACAGTAGTAAGTAATAGTACAATAAATAAAGGGGTTATCTTGAGGTTATCTTGAGATGATTTCGGGGCTTTAGTGTCCCCGCGGCCCGGTCCTCGACCAGGCCTCCACCCCTAGGAAGCAGCCCGTGACAGCTGACTAACACCCAGGTACCTATTTTACTGCTAACCTCACCACGAGCGTAGCTCTCATCCTGTAACTACACTTAGGTAATTACAGTGTCGCTTTCCCCCACGATACTCAATATATCTGCAGTGTTCTTCATAACCCGGTGAGTCCACTGCAGTATCTTCAAGTGTTTGTCGTCCATGTTCAATGGTCATCACAGGCGAGTTCACCTTACTCAACATGGGCCAGCCCCACACTGTATCATCTCGATGTCCATATACCCAACATCTGCTCACCAGAAACACACTGGCAGAGGGCTTCAGCAACACGCTGACAGGGGTCACAAATAATATGTCCAGGGTTACCACTAACACCCTGACAGAAGTCTACTCGCTAGCAGCACTTCTCAGCAGACGACCCCACTACTGTCGTCACGTAACTCCTCTTGTCCAAATCCCGGGTACGTCAGTCCACACAACACTGCACAAGTAGCTCCGGGACTGACACACTGCTTAATACCGACAGCAGCTACTTGTTCTCTCACAGGACCAAGTCCGGAGTTCGGGACTGCCCAAGGTGAACTGCCTTCCACAGTGCAATAGACTTTCCCCATCACCTCTGTGGACATAAAAATCATTAGCCAGACTGAAAGTATACAAGATCATTGGATGGCGGCCTTTTACCGAGGAACTTGGAAATGTAGTTGAATGCACAATCTAGATGGCGTTGCTATCATTACTTCACTCACCAGAGATCATCATCATCGACCTCACCTACTGACTGAGGTATGGAACAGGAGCCTTTCACAGATTCCACACCTCTGCCAACAGATGGCATTGTCTTCATCTCACTTAACACTTTCGCGCACCCCGCGCGCCACCCCTCGACAGGGCGATATGGGCCCCAGCGTGTCATGGAAGCGCGCGTCAATTCCGAAAAGTGTATACTCTCTTCAACTTTGTCACCTCAATTTTCGTTCTACGAGATTAAATTTGGTATCATTGTGTTCGCAATAAAATTCTCTACAGCACTAAATGCATATAAACTCCAAAAGCCCGGCTAATTACCCGCAGCAAGCAGAGAAAGTGCGAACGAGTTACCCGGGAGCGCGCAAACACGATAAAATGTTTTCACTATTTTCACTCTGGTCACCTCAATTTTCGTCCTAGGTCTTTCATTTTGGTCTCAATGGGTTCGTAATAGAATTCTCTAGAGGAATATTAACATATAAAATAAAAAACCTGGTCACGCTCCAACCGCCGACGAGTTGAAGACGGGCCACGCGTTAGCCGTGAGTGAGCGCTCAGACGCCTTCCAGCTACACTCCCAATTCCCGCCCACATATGTTTAGTATTATTTCCTGGTGGTAATCTCAATTTTCGTGTTACAGCGCTCATTTAGGTATGAAAATGTTCCTAATAGAATTCTTCAGATGGATATGTGCATATAAGGGCCAATTGAAGAACAACATTGCCTGTACAATACGGGAAAGTATGAACAAAAAAAAATAAATAAATAAATAATAAAAAAATTTGCACTTACCACCTCAGTGTTGTGTGTTGAACATGACATGGGTTGAACATTTGTTTTATCCACTCCACCTGCTCCTGGAAAACTGTTGGTGCTGGGGTACGTGTGGTACGTGTGGTATGTCTGGCTCTAGCACGAGCTCCAGTACCACGCCGTGCATGAGTGGCAATCTCGACCTCAGACTCCTCACTGTCCTCACTTTCATCACTTTCAAAATCCTCATCGGCCGTCTCTGTTTCTAAATGTTCACTACTTGCATCAGTATCAATACCAACATCAGTTTCATCACTAGATGACCCAGACAAATCGTCAAATACAGCCTGAAACTTTGAGGGAGTTAGTCTCACATGCTTGTACTTCTCCTGTACACTACTCAGCTTCTGCTTTTCACGCCTTTCTTTTGCAATTTTCTTCCTGGAAGGGCCTTGTTCATGATCACTATCCATCGTGGAGTAAGCGTAGATAGTTTCTGAAGCCGCAGTAAGAAATATAGCCACGGAAAATAGCCGAAATGTTCACACGTTTGAGAAGCGAGGGGAGGCGATACCGGTCACAACAGTGGAGCGAAAACAATGGGCCGACGGCGTGTGCCGCGCCGCCTGAGGGCCACTAGGCGCAACAAAGAAAATGGGAAGACATCGGCGCGCATTTTAAAACCAGTCCCCAAAAAATCGGATAAAAACCTGATTTTTGGCGAATTTTTAAAGTGGATGACGCAATGCTGCGTCATCCCCGGCATTACCGCCAGTAAACGGATGACGCAATGCTGCGTCATCCCCGAGCGAAAGTGTTAATGCCTTGGAGATGGAGTGCAGGTCCATAGATAGCATCGATGTCACCACACCTCACTCCATAGAAAGTGTTGATATCGTAACAAGTAATTTTATAGTAAGGCTGTTGTTTTATGGAACAGTTATCTCACATATGCCAATAGACCTTCAGTTTCCTCTAATGTTGTGTTTTTATGAAAACATATTTCAGAATTGCCTTTACCTTTTCACAGCATTTGTCGCTGAATGAGGAAGACTTGGAGCTTGTGCGAGTATTGCGAACTGGTGGGGTGGTAGCTGGTGCTTGGTGTGGGGAGCAGACTGTGACAGTAGAGCAGGAGCAGCTGGCCAGCAATGACTCAAGAGCAGCACTTCTATCCTTGCTCATAGCACGTACCACCACTATGCAACAATCACAAGCTTTACTACAACTCCTTAAACTCTGGCCACCATTTAATCACGAGGTGCAGTAATTGGCAGATTATCTTGCCATGTTCTAATATGTATAAAGTACAAAATTGTCTTACTAAGCTAGGTAATTATTTTTAAAATGTACAGTGCTTGATATGACATTTAGAAACATTTTCTGTAAAAACAAAACAAAGTTATTTGGTTAGATTTTATGCAAATATGCCATCCTTTCAGTTTCATGCTTTTCAGGTATATATGAATGTATCATCCAATCCTTGGCTTGCAGTATTTGACAAGATTTTGGAGATAAGAGAAAAGAAGCTATCATCTGGCCTAGATATTATTTGGGAAGCATCTCGAGATGCATTTCATCTAAATCAGGTATGTGTTACTGTCCAACTAACAGAAGTATTACAAAGAGATACAGATTTTGAATACATATGAACCACACATTTTTCACCATTCTCCCTGTCCAAGCCCTCCCCTTAAAAAAATAGGTGCAGCTTATAATGATCATCTTGAGGTAATCTTGAGATGATTTCAGGGCTTTAGTGTTCCCGCGGCCCGGTCCTCGACCAGGCCTCCACCCCCCAGGAAGCAGCCCGTGACAGCTGACTAACACACAGGTACCTATTTTACTGCTAGGTATCAGGGGCATAGGGTGAAAGAAACTCTGCCCATTGTTTCTCGCCGGCGCCCGGGATCGAACCCAGGACCACAGGATCACAAGTCCAGTGTGCTGTCCGCTCGGCCGACCGGCTCCCCGGATCATGTCCTGTTGGAAAATTAAATATGCTTTGCAACATAATCTAGAAGAGAATGGGTACATTGAAACAATTGATAAACTGAATTGAAGGACAAAAACTGAAAAGAGGACACTGGGGAATTTAGAAAATTTATTAATGAGTTCAGTTGGACAGACTTGTTGCTAGGCAAGGAAGTAAATGAGATGTATGCTAAATTTTGCAAAATATACGATGAATGCACACAAATATTCATACCAAAACTGAGATGCAGGACCAGAAAACAGGATTGGTTCAACAGAAATTGTGAGAGGGGTCAGAGAGGAAAAGACAAAAAAAAAAAAAAGTTCAATATTGGAAGAGGCCTAACCTGCAAACATACTAGCATTACAAGCAAACAAGAAATAAGTACACAGCAGTGAGGAGAGAGGCAGAAAAGAACTTTGAGAAATGTATAGTGGAAAAATGTAAAACAGATCCAGGCCTTTTCTATAAATTCATTAAAGTTGCATTACCGAGCAAGCAGAGTCGGAAACCCAAGCCGGCAAGGAACCAGATGGAACGTCTGTCGTACATGAAACTTCCCAATTCTAGCGAGCTTGCCAGGAGATCGGAGACACTGTGGTTCCGACTGTGAGACTCTTGAGAAGTGACATCGCAAGATCATGAATATGTCAACTAGCAGGGTAAGCCAAAAAACCAGGAACCCATACCTGGCATGCCAGGAAAGAAACGCCCCATCCAAGAGGAACCCCCGGGACCCCTGAAGGACCAACAAGTCCGAGAACTGGATGACAATGAGAAGCCGCCAGCAGAAAAACACCGAAACGCAGATGCCCCAAACAGCAGGACAAAATCGAGATGAAAAACGAAGAGCCGGGTCCCAGGCCGAGGCCAATGAGAAAGCAAGCACCACGAACCGAAACGCAAAGCGAAAGGCAGGGACACCACATCCCACAGGAGCGGCGAACACAGCCCCAACAGGGCAGAACAAAGCACTCAATACTGAGTAAGGTATGAGGAGAACAAACCAAGATGTGAACAGCAGAAAAACAAAAATGCACCGCCCGAAAGGGAATAGCTCCTGGCTCCAAAGATAAAGGCCGGAGCCAGGGCCCGAAACCTAGCACTTCCCGGCCCAACGAAAAGAAACTGCAGGGAGTAGGAGAGGAAGAACAGAAGCCACATCAACCTGCATACAGGACAACCCAGAAGCTAGAAGTGCCAAACAAGGAGATGATGACAACTCAGGACCAGAACCAAACATGGGGCAGTGCAAAAACAGGGAACTGAACAGGGACAAAGTCCACCTAGTATTGTTGGGAGTACTTGGGGCACTCTCTTATTCTCACTATTTTTTTGTTTTCTTGAGTTTGTGGCTTGAGTATTGGACTTGGTACATAAGACTTTTCAACCACTTCTACGGTTTCTCTGTGTTTTCTAGTTAAAGTAGTGGTGGCAGGACATCGCTTGCCTGCAAGGATGTGAATTCTTTTCTCCCTCTACTGCATTTGAGAGGGATAAGCATCTGTCTGGTGGTAGTGGACTTTGTTGAGCTTGCTCTCAATCTGCCCTTTTGCTGTAGACACCAGTGGTGTGGTAGATGGATATCTAGGCTCCTCCTGGCAGGCTTGGACTGGGAATACCCTAATGTATTTTTGTTTGTTGTCTCTTTCTAATTTATGTAGTTTCCATTTTGAAAATTATTTCTTGTTGTCTTTGAGGCATCATTGGAAGTAAGTGCCAGGGTACTATTGTATGGGTGCCAGCCTAGAAATTGTGTTGAAAGTAATGAAATGCCCCTTGATGGACAGCACTTCAGTAGCTCCCTGTATCTACCCTGTCATTCCTCATTTCCTATATGGATGTGATGAAGCTTATGGATAGTGTGTTAAGGGGGGTGGCTGACATGAACCCTGGGTGACCTGAACATCCAGGGAAGTTGGGTCAGGTGTTTGCCTGTTCTGTCATTTGAGTTATTTGACTATATCAAATAATTATCAAAAGGTTCCAAACTTGGAAGGCTATTTAGCATCATCTGTATTACAGGACAGTCAAAACTTCCCAGGTATAATTCAGTATCATAATACAAGAACAAAAAGACATAAGGTGGCTTTCTGGAAGTTCACCTTGCTAGTGGGGTGATCTTTTAATAGGGGAGGGAAGGCAATATATACTGTACTTGCTCCATATGAGCTGAGGAGTTTTAGTACCTGACATTAGTCAAATATATTTTTCTTGTTCTGTGGTGCTTATAGTTCTTACCTCAGTACATTTTGCATATATATAATCTGTCATTCATATTTTCAACCTTTATTATGTATAAAGTCTTTTAAATCATTGTGTCTGGTGATGTCTTAATCCATTTTCTCAGTCCTTGAAGAAGCATACTCCAGATTGTTAATAATGAACCAATTGCCACTACAAAGCTTATTCTGTTACTTTTCTTTCCAGTTACCTAATGAAGGTCTCAGTGTATTGGTGAAGAAACTTCAGAGTCTAGGTCGAGAGGCTCTTAAGTGCAGTTCTAAAGTGGCGCTGCTCTCAGATGATGCTACAGTCCATGGAGCTGTCCTACAAAATATGGAATCCATTAAGGAGGTAAATAAATTTGCTTGATATAACCACAAGGTTCCATCTTAAGGGCAATCCTTTGTCATACACATCAATGACAGATGAGAATGTTACAAACTACATCATCAAATTTGCAGATGACTTGAGATTTATGGTAAAGCAGGAAGCGATAAGGATATTTAATCCTTATACAGAGATCTAGCTACATGAACTCAACAAATGGTTGCAAGAATGGCAATTGCTTTTTCTCATAATAAAGACCTTGCATGTAACACACATCATGGTTACCAAATCTACATTATGACCTTGCAGCAGATTGATGAAAAAAGAGAACCTTGGATTCAGAATCCACCAATCATTGAAAGTTGCACAAGTGGGAGCTGCAGTAAAATAAAGCCAACCAAACCCTGGGAATAGTCAAACAAACATCATTACACACAGAACATATTCCTATTGTACATAGCTCGAGTGCATGGGGGGAGTTGTGTAAAACCCTGGTTTGTGTCTCGGAGAGGCTGCGGGATCCAGTAAGTTCAGTAGAACTTCGGTCAACTCTTTTAACCATATCGTAGCTAGTCGATTAAAGTCGATTAAGGCAGCGTCTGGGATGCTCCCGGACGCAGGTTCGAATCCTCGTCACGGCCCTTGTGGATTTGTCAAACAAACGTTTGACTTCAAGGAAAAGTAGGTAGTTATTCAACTGTACAGATCTCTAATGTGCTACCATTTAGACTACTGTATCAAAGCATGGAGACCTCATCTTCAGAAGAACACATCTGGTTTCGAGAAAGTTCAGTATTGGGTGATAAAAATAATCTTGGAAATAATTCAACACTTATCAGAAACAGTTGAGAGCCACAGGACTAACAACATTACTAATCAGACAGGACAGGATTGATATCATCAAAACTTTTAAAACAGTGAACAGTTTAAAAGATATTGTTCCAGACTACTTCTTTAAAAGATCAAATACTCACCTAATTGTGCTTGCGGGGGTTGAGCTTTGGCTCTTTGGTCCCGCCTCTCAACTGTCAATCAACTGGTGTACAGATTAGACAGATTAGAAATGTAACACATAAAAGGAGCAGTGGCTTCAAGCTCAACAAGCCACAATGCAGGACAAAACAGGAGATTCTTTTTCTCTTATAAGGTTATAAACCCATGGAACCTCTCACCCATTCAAGTTGTAAATGTCAAATAATGAATAAGTTCAAAATCCAGCTTTGTAAAATCATCAGAAAAAAGGGGGGGGGGACCTTTGACAAGCTGCCGGCTTCCTGTCCTCGCCTGTGGTCGCTTCGGAGATGGTTGCTCCTGGTAAATTCCCATCCTCATTAGTCGCATTCCATACCCAATCAAATTAGATGCAACATTTTTCTTACCTAGTAAGTCATCAATATAATGTTTTAGCATTCTTTTACATCACATCACTAATTTATGCATTCTTTATCTCTTCTGTTTACACTAGTTACCATAGTTGCTACATTTTAGGCAAGCTATATAAATAAGCATAATCTTTACTGCTTGATGGGGTCCTGGGAGTTCTTCTACTCCTCAATCCCAGCCTAAGGCCAGGCTTGACTTGTGAGAGATTGATCCACTAGGCTGTTGCTTTAGCACCCCGCAGGCCCACATATCCACCACAGCCTGGTTGGTCTGGCACTTCTTGAGGAAAACTATCTAGTTTTCTCTTGAAGATGTCCACGGTTGTTCCAGCAATATTTCATATACTCGCTGGGAGGATGTTGAACAACTTTGGAACTCTGATGTTTATACAGTGTTCTCTGATTGTCCTTATGGCACCTCTGCTCTTCACTGGTTCTATTCTGCATTTGCTTCCCTATTGTTCACTCCAGTAAGTTGTTATTTTACTGTATAGATTTGGGACCTGGCCCTCCAGTATTTTCCACGTGAATATTATTTGATATCACTCTCGTCTCCTTTCTTGTGAGTACATTTGTAGAGCTTTGAGACGATCCCAATAATTTAGGGGCTTTATCACGTCTATGTATGCTGTATATGATCTCTGAACTCCCTTTATTTCAGCAATCTCTCCTGCTCTGAAGGGGGAAGTGAGTACTGAGCAGTACTCAAGATGGGACAGCACAATTGATTTGAATAGTACAACCATTGTGATGGAATCCCTGGATGTGAAAGTTCTCGTAATCCATCCTATCATTTTTCTGGCTGATGCAATATTTGCTTGGTTATGCTCCTTAAACGTTAGGGCATCAGACATAATTATTCCCAAATCTTTGACATGCTGCTTTCCTACTATGGGCAAAATCTGATTATGTTTTGTACCTTGTATTATGTTTAAGGTTCTCATTTTTATCGTATCTGAGTACATGGAATTTATCACTGTTAAACATCATGTTATTTTTTCTGCCAGTCGAAAGCTTTATTAATATCTGCTTGTAGTTTTTCAATGTCTTCAGCAGGGGTAATTTTCATGCTGATTTTTGTGTCATCTGCAAAGGATATATCTTGAGGTTATCTTGAGATGATTTCGAGGCTTTAGTGTCCCCGCGGCCCGGTCCTCGACCAGGCCTCCACCCCCAGGAAGCAGCCCGTGACAGCTGACTAACACCCAGGTACCTATTTTACTGCTAGGTAACAGGGGCATAGGGTGAAAGAAACTCTGCCCATTGTTTCTCGCCGGCGCCTGGGATCGAACCCAGGACCACAGGATCACAAGTCCAGCGTGCTGTCCACTCGGCCGACCGGCTCCCCAGGATAATACGAAGCTGTGACTTATATTTCTGTCTATATCCGATATGAAAATAAGGAAAAGCAGTGGTGCATAGGCTGTACCTTAAGGTACAGAGCTTTTAACTGTGCTTGGACTCAATTTTATGTGGTTGACTATTACTCTTTTGTGTTCTGTTAGATAGATAATTGAGTATCCAATGTCCTACTTTACCAATTATTCCCATTTGTGTGCTATCACTCCATGGTCACATTTATCGAGGGGACTTTGCAAAGTCCGTGTATACCACATCTGCATTCTGTTTTTCTTCCAGTGCCTCTGTGATTTTGTCATAGTATTGACCAAACCACATACTAGAAAATGAAGAGACGATGACATTTCAGTCCGTCCTGGACCATTATCAAATCGATTGTGTCGTAGTGGTCAAGTAGCTGTGAGAGGCATGATCTTCCAGCTCTAAGTCCATGTTGGTATAGGTTGTGAAGGTCATTGGTCTCCATGAAACTGGTGACCTGACTCCTGATCACTCTCTCAAATACTTTTATTATGTGGGACACTAGTGTAACTGGTTTGTAATTATTTACAGACCAGTTGCAGACCTCCAATGTGTAAGAGGGGCTATGTCTGCTGATTTAAGCGCATCTAGTATCTCCCCTGTGTCCAAAATCTTCCCTCCACACTATACTGAGTGTCTGTGCTACTGGCACTTTGCCTTTCTTTATAAATATAAATTCTATAAGTCTGGACTCGGTACTGAGTGCATGGGCATGTTGTCAATTTCTCTCTCAAAATCTGCCACGCTCGTGATAACAGTTATATTTACAGGGGTTTGGATATCACGCATAAAGAAGTTGTCTGGATCTCCACTTTCATGCTATTTATTGGAGTGTTAAACATGTCCTCGTACTGCTTTTCTGAGGGAAGCCGCTTCGGGTCCCCGGAGCTTATCCAGGTTGATAAGAAACTTTTAGACTTTGGCATCAGTTAGTGTGACTGGAGTTCTTAGGCTTACCGGGGACCACAAGGCAGAGCCTGGCCCCCCTCAGAGAGGCACAAGGAGCAATGGCCTATAGAAATGCACGTGTGATTTAGAGCATTCTATGTCTGCCATTGACTGGGTCGGGCACCCAGAAAGATAAGCATCCCAAAACAAACCCCTATTCTGGTTGAAGCTTACTACCAAAAGTCAAACGAGTGGACAGAACTCCCCCTAAGAAAATCAAGGAAACAAGCATGGCGTCATCACTGTTGCCGCGCCTGCCATCTGCGCAGCTCCCCCTCTTCCTGGGAAGGGGAAGGGGGAGCCCCAGACCCATCGCGCCGGTGACCCACACCTCCAGTTCTCGGCTGATGTGATTGAGGCTTTGTCGTGTGACTCCAGCTACTGTTTCTTGTCTCGGTGCTGGGCCTTGTGTTTAGTGCTGTCTTCAGGGTGATGCGTGAGCTGGGGCTAATCTTCACTGGTACTCTTGCTGCATGTGCTTAGGGATTCCCTTCCCTAAGTACCCTGTTAATTTTGCCTTTGGAGCTTGGGGTTATCTTTCACAAGTCACCTTGGGGTCTACCTCTGTTGGTCTTTTGCAGTTCGATAATTGACTGCCCTGAGTGTGCTGGGGGTTTCTTCCTCCCTTGTTTCCATTAGGGTAAGGGATAGTTTGCACTGGTAAGATGGCAGGGTACTGCACAGCTAGTTATCACCTATTATAGTGACCGGCTCTGTTCCGCCTGGATAGGTTGTCCTCTTGTGGGGTTTTTCTTTTTTGTTTTCCTGCCTGGTGAGGGAGGTCTGCCTTTTGGTTCGTTGCTCCCTATCTATGACTTGGGTTCGATATATCTGGGTTCTTGTTGGTACCCTCTGCTAGGCCCTCGTGAGTGGACACGTCCCAGGGATTATTGGGATCATCTCAAAGTCCTCCAAATGTACTCACTAGAAAGAAGACGAGAGAGATATCAAATAATATACACGTGGAAGATACTGGAGGGCCAAGTACCAAATCTACACAGTAAAAATAACAACGTACTGGAGTGAACGATATGGAAGAAAGTGCAGAATACAACCAGTGAAGAGCAGGGGTGCCAGAGGCACAATCAGAGAACACTGTATAAACATCAGAGGTCCACGGTCGTTCAACACTCTCCCAGCGAGCATAAGAAATATTGCCGAAACTACCGTGGACATCTTCAAGAGGAAACTAGATTGTTTCCTCCAAGGAGTGCCGGACCAACCGGGCTGTTGTGGGTACGTGGGCCTGCGGGCTGCTCCAAGCAACAGCCTAGTGGACCAAACTCTCACAAGTCAAGCTTGGCCTCGGGCCGGGCTTGGGGAGTAGAAGAACTCCCAGAACCCCATCAACCTAGGTATCAACCAACCAGCCAGGGATTCAGCTTTCAGCAGTTTTGATTGATATACTTGGGTGCCAGTTTGCAGTACCCTGCCTGGGCTTACCCCTTAGCATTACCAGTCTAAGGGCCCTGGGAACCCCATGGGGGCATAAGGGGTCCAATGGATGCGACCCCTGGGTTGCCCTCTTCCCCTTTTGCGAGTTTGAGGGTTGCTCTGTCCCCCTTGTCTCAGGGTGACTCACTGTTTTTGCCTCCATGTTGCCTGTTGGGTCGATGACACCTTCGACCCTGAGTCCTGCTGAGACTTGTTGCTTGTTTGTGACTCAATTCACCCAGTCCGCTGGTGACTTTATATGGGTGTAGGCAGCTCAGGCATTGCATGCTAGATTTATGTTGCTACAATGCACCAGGTTGATTACTACCCCGGAAGCCCTAAGGCTACCCCGTTTTGCTTATTGGGACTCGGACTTGGGGGTGTTGGTCGCTTCGACCTTGGTTCAGTCTGCACCCCCGCTGGGTTTGGGCTCCGGGGACTTTGCATCGGTTGCTGCATTGCTGGCTCCCTCTTCTTTTTTTGGGGGTTCAAGGCCTTGGCGCCTACCTGAGCCCTCACTCGATGTGTTCATGGATGCGTTGTCTCTTGGCTGGGGCTTTACGACCAGTGCTCACCAAGCTGGCCAAAGGCGGTGAGGTCCGTCCCTCTGTCGGGCTCACAGCATGGTGTGGGAGTTCGCGCTAGTGTGGATGTCGCTTCGGAGGGTTTGGGTCGCTCGCAGATCGATGATCAGGCTCCATTTGGACTGTTCCCCAGCTCGGTTCCTGAACCGAGAAGGGGTTCGATGTGGTCCTTGGCTCTTTGGGACTGGTCGCTTCAGGTGACTCGTCTGCTGAGTTCTCGGGGTTTGGCTTTCCTGGCCGTTCATGTTCGAGGGGTGTCCAACGTCCTGGTAGATGGCCTTGTCTCAGTTCATTCCCAGTCCTCGGAATGAACGGCTGACGCCAACTCATTCAGTTGGCTCTGCCGGGACGTACAGGCTCCCGGAGGTGGACCTTTTCGCGTCGGCGTGGTCAAGGTATCTCCCGGTATATGTGACGCCCTTCCCTGACTGCGAGGCCAGTCGGGGTCAGCGCTTTTCAGCAGAACAGGTCGAGGTGGGGTTACCTGTACCTCTTTCCCTCATTTCAGCTGTTACTCCAGGTCCTAGCTTGCTTGGAGAAGTACCAGGGAAGAGTAGTCCTCTTGGCTCCTTGGTGGCCGGCCCAGCCTTGGTTTCAGGTGTTCCTTGCTAGGTGTCCGAACCCAGGGGTTTTCCCATAGCTCCGCCTCTTTCAGATGATCCTTCCAGTCCATTACGTGGCTGGTTCGATCTTTTCCTTGAGTCTTCGCATCTGGTATTTTTTACTCTGGTCTAATTACCATCTGTATGGTAATCAGGTTGCTTCGTTAATGGTGTTCCACCTGCGTGCTTCGTCTTGGCAGCAGTATGAAGTTTCCTGGCGGTCCTTCCATTTCTTTTTGTCTATTCATAGGTGTACTTCGCTTTCTGTTCAGGTGGTCTTGTCTTTTCTCTCATGGTTGTTTCAGGACCATCATCTTATGGCGAATACTGTCTCCTTGTATCGTGTGGCTTTGGCAGAGCCGCTGCAGCTTGCTTTCGGCATCGATGTTACTTCTGCTTCGTTTCGCAAGCTGTCTCGGGCATTGTTTCACCTCCGGCCTGCTCATGCTCCAACTGAGAAGTCCTCGTCGTTGGACAGGGTGCTCTCTTATTTCTCTTCCTCTTGGTTTGTAGAGGCCCCATTGGATCAGGCTTGTCTCTCTAAGGCTCTTTTCTTTCCAGTTGGCATTGGCCTTTCGGGGGTCGGGTCGGGGAGTTTCATGTTCTCCTTCGGCGCAGAGGTTTCTGCTCTTTTCGCTCTGGTGATAGATTTGTTCAGTTTGCAGCCATCTCCGTTTTGTCTAGCGAAGAATGAGACAGCTGCTTTCCGGAGGGGTCCATGGATTGTTGCTGCTCGGTTGGCGAGGCCGGAGGTGCATCATGTGTTGTGTCTGGTTGCGGCTCTCCGCCGTTATTTGCGTGCCCCACAGCTTCTGTGTCCGGGGACGTGCTTTGGGTCGATTCGGTTTTCCTTATTCCCTGTTCCAGGGTTCGGGTCTCCCAGGTTGTCCGCAGGGTTATTTGGTCTAGCCAGCCTGTGGTCTATCCCCGTGCCCATGACGTTCGTAAGTTTGCTGCTCTTGCTGCAGTCTTCGGTAACATGTCTTGGGCTGACATTCGGGCGCTGGGTTTTTGGTGGTCGAATAGGGTCCTGGCTGCGTACTACCTGGTCACTAGTTCCGGGGGCCTAGTCAGGGCCTGTGTCGCTTTGGGTCGGCCGTTGCAGCGAGTTGTCTCGACTTCGCATTAAGGGGCGAGTGCCAACCGCCTCCTGGGTAAGTCCCTTTTGTTTTCATCTTTTGGTAAGTAGCTTCAGGGAGCCAAAGGGGCTTCCCCCAAAAAACAGCATTGAATGTAATGAAACATCCATTTTCTGGGTGAGACTCGGAGGCTCCCCGGCATAATCCAGTCCGCATTTTTTTGTGTGTTTTGACATCCAGCCTGTCGAACTGGAGGTGTGGGTCACCTGGCACAAGGGGTCTGGACTCCCTCTTCCCCAAGCTTTGCTGGCAAATGGCCTAACACAAAATGGTGGCGTGTGAATGTGGTGATGTCATGCTTGTTTGCTTGTTTCTCCTTGGAGAATTCTGTCCACTCGTTTGACTTTTAGTAGTAGTTTAAACCAGAATAGAGGTTTGTTTTGGGATGCTTACCTTTCTGGGTGCCTGACTCGGTCAATGGTAGTCATAGAATGCTCCAAATCACATGTGCATTTCTAGAGGCCATTCCTCCTCGTGCCTCTACTGAGGGGGGGGGGGACCAGGTTTTGGCTCGTGGTCCCCAGTAGGCCTAAGAACTCCATTTACATCAACTTATTCCAAAGTCTAATAGTTTCATATCAGCCTAGATAAGCTCCGGGAAGCCTCCAGGTCTCACCCAGAAAATGGCGTTTCTTTACATTAATGCTTTTTCTGTGGGGAGCCCCTACGGCTCCCTGGAGCTTATCGGGCTAATGTATGTTATGTTAGACCGGGACATTAGCTAAGGAGTTCAGACCTACCAGGGACCAGCGCCAGAACCTGGCCCCTTCAGAGAGGTTTCAGGGAGCAATGGCCCTGGAAAACCCCATATGGTTGGGGGTTTTCCTTATCTGCCATCGACCGGGGTTAGGCACCCAGAAAGGTAGGCGTAACAAAACAAACCCCACATGGTAAGAAACTACAACAAAAACCGAACAGAGAGGTAGAAAACTCCCTACAATCCCAAGGAAACTAGCAAACAAGCAAACATCACACTTTACTGCCGCGCCGATCGTCCGCGCAGCCCTCCCCACCCCGGGAGGGGGAGGGGGGAGCCCCGGACCTACCGCGCCGGCTGCCAAGCTCCAGTTTGTTCGCTAATGTCAACCGGGATTGACGCTTCTCTGGCCTCAGTTTCCTAGGCGGTGTTTGCCTTGTGTGGCGTTCACTGCCGTGTGTTGTGTTGTGCGGTGACCAGGAGTACTTCATCAGTGCCGGGGCTGCATGTGCTTAGTGGCTGACTTCCCTAAGCGCCCTGTGAGTACTGCCCTTGCGTAACAGGGTTATCTTCCCTGGGGCGTTCGGGAACCATTCCCGTAGAGGTTCTTGCTGCTCGGCATTTGCCTCGCCCTTGGGGCCAGCTGGGGCTTGGGGCCCTTGTTTGGCCCTGGGTAGGGATTGGTATTGTGCTGGTTAGGGCGTCAAGGTGTTGCGCAGCCTGCCACCTAAGCGGCGGCCGGTTTCTGTTGCCTCTGGAGACGGTGTACTTTTGCGGGGTTTTTCTTTTGTTTTTCATTTTTCATGCCTGGTGGGGGTCTGCCTAAGGTGGTTATAGTTCCACTGGTAGTGTTTGGCGGCCCTCTGCTAGGCCCCCGTGCTTGTACACGTCTCAGAGGTTTTCAGTGCTATAATATACCCTCTTGTTATGTTTGGGTTTCTTAACCGGTTAGCAACACCTTGCCCGGGCTTCCCGTAGTTGTTACCCTACGGGCCCTGGAAACCCCTGTCTGGGCTCGGGGGACCATTGATTGTGTCTTCCGGGTTCCAACCCGTCTTGTACGGGATCGTTGGTTGCTGTTCCCTTGTCTCCGGGTGACAGTCGCCATTTTTACCTCCGTCATGCTGCCTATTGGGTCACTGACACCTTGACCCGGAGTCTTGCGAGTGATTCTCTGCTTGTTCTCCAGTACTCTCCTGATGTTGTTACTGTTCAGAGTACAGGCGGCATCCGTGTTGCAAGCTAGGTTAGGTTGCTGCAACATGCTAGGTTGGTTTCCCACTCGAATGCCCCGTGGCCGCCCCGTTTGGTTAGGTGCTGCTCGCCCCTTTCTCTCCATGTTCCCGGCTCCGGACCGTCTGCGGGTTTCGGGGTCGGGGCGGGGTTTAGTTGCGGCAGAGACTCGGGCGGTTTTCGGGGGCTGCCCCGTTCGGGTTGGGGACGGAGGTTTGAGCCTGTGCCTCCTGCCAAGGCTTCTGAGTCTTACCAGCGGCCCTTTCTTGTTGCCTTTTCCATGGACTCTTGCTTTTCTTTAAGGGCGGAGGGCTTGGAGGATGGCTCTGCCCCGGGGCCTCTGTTGTTGGTTCCCGGGGCTGTGGGGGTTGCCTGCTAGCAGTTCTGGGGCGGTTTTGCCCCTTCCGGGGTTTTTCTGCTGTTGGGCGACGTTTTTCGCCCATCCAGTCTGCTAGCTTCCCACATTTGCTGGCGTGTTTTTGTGTATTTAGCGTCAGTCACAGCCCCTGCTGGCGGCCATTTTCGTCTGCCGGTTTCACGGCGTGGCCACCAGGGCGGCGTTGCGGTTTGTTTACATGCGTCTGGGTGTGCGAGCGAGCGTCTCTGGTGAGTTTTCAAATTTTTGTCAGGGTTTTTGTTCTCCAGTTGTCGTTTCTTTGTTTTTCTGGTGTTTTCTTGCCGTTGCCTGTTCCTCTGGGAACGTTTGGGTGTTGATTTTGGGTCTGAGCATGTGGGTTTAGGCTCAGTGCCCCTGGCTGGTATGCTTGCTCCCACACCTTGCCCCTCGGTTTTCGGTCTGTTGGGACTGTTTTCCCAGGGCGTTCTGCTGGGGGCTGTGCTTTGCCTTTCAGTGGTGTTCTCCGCCGGCAAATGTGGTGGTTTGGGCTCCCCCTTGTTCGATTCTGGGTTCCTTTGGGTTCCTTGGTTTCGTTCTGGAGGTTTCTTCCTCTTGGGCCCCCTTTTGTGGGTTCAGGGGACTTTGTTTCCTCGTGTGACCCGGTTCTGCCTTTTGGGGTTCCGGGGTCTTCCTGGCTTGCAGACTGATCTTTTTGGGTCTTGGCACATGTTGTGGTTGTGCTGGGACTTTGTGGTTTTGCTGTCGAGGTGGGCCTTTTGATGCAGTTTTGTGCCTTCTTTGCCTGGCCGGCGTAGTGCTCTCTGCCACTAGTCGGCGACTTGTGCTTTTACAATATATGTCCTCACCTAGTTGTGCTTGTGGGGGTTGAGCTCTGGCTCCTTGGTCCTGCCTCTCAACCGTCTATCAACAGGTGTATAGGTTCCTGTGCCTTTTGGGCTCTGTCATGTCTCCATGTGACATGGTATGGGGGTCAGCCTCGTTATTTGTGTGTGGAGTCACCGCATTACTTCCTAGTGCTTTCCCGTTCCCATTCTGACACTAAAAAAAAAAAAAAAAAAAAAAAATCTATCTGTGGCTCTTTTGGGTACTCAATTTCCACCTGTGTCCCCTAGTGCGTGTGCCCCTTGTGTTAAATAGCCTGTCCTTATCAACCCTGTCGATTCCCTTGGGTATCTTGACTGTGGTGATCAGGTCTCCCCTCACTTCATCTTCCAGCGAAGTGTGGTTTCATTCCCATAGTCTCTCCTCATGACTTCGGTAGTGTACTTTTTCTTTCGGAAGGGGTTCTGTTCCCTTCTCTGTTGACTGGGCGCTGGGGGAGTAGCTTGCTCTGTTGCCTCTCGCTTGGTCCCGCTGTTGGTGGGCGCTTTGGGTTGTCTTCCGGCCTCTACTGGCGTCGGAGGACGGCTTCTCCCCCTTGGGGGGGGTTCAGAGCTGGCGGGGTGGGCTTCTTCCCCTGCGCTTCGTCATTTCCTCTTCGTGGGTGCATGGGGCGTGGTCAATCCGCCCCATCCTTCTGGGCTTCCCGTCTGCTCCTTGCAGTCATGAGCTTTTCCCGTCTGCAGTTCTTCTGGACTTCTTCAGTCTGCGCCCTGGATCCTCTGCCCTCCTCAGAGGACTGTTGTCTCCTGTTCGGATTCTGTTAGGGCCGGGTGCATGGATGGTGGCCCTGGACCTCCAGGTCACTTCTTGGCACGTTCCTCTCCAAGTTTTCTGGGGCTAGCACGGTTGGTGGTGGGGCTTCAGGTTTTTATTGCCTTCCCTATTTTGTCATGGGCACTTCGTATACTCTTTGCATCTTTACCGGATCTTAGTGCCCTGTCTGAGTCTGAGATTCGGTGTCTGGCCTACCTCGACGACTGGCTGGTGTGGGCTCCCAGTCAGTCCGCTTGTCTGCTCGCCAGGGGATGGTTCTTTCCAGATCGCCGGGTTTGGTTTCCTGGTGATCTGGAGGTTTTTCCATCTGTTTCCGTCCTGGGTTCGGACCTGGGCCTTGTTTACGGCTCTTGGGCCCCTCATTGTCTTCCCTCCAGAAGTGTTACTGCGGCTGTGGTCCCGCCTTTGGCTGTTCAGGAGAGGGGTCCCGGGTTGCTCAGCGGTTGCTTGGGCGGTTGTGCGGGAGTCTGCACTTCGGCGTGCTTGTCTGCCCGCGGAGTCGGGTTTGGCTACGGCGTCGGTTGGTTCCTGCAGAGACTCCCCTTCCGCCTCTTGCATTCCTTGGGTTCCTCCGGGGATCTTGTGTTGGTGCTGCGTCACCAGCTTCCTCTTTGGGGTTTTCGGGGTTCCATGCCTTGGCACCTCCCCGAGCCTTCGCTCGATGTGTTCACGGACGGGTCGTCTCTCGGCTGGGGCTTTGTGACCAGTGCTCACCAGGTCGGCCGAGGTTGATGGAGTCTCTGTCAGTCGGGCTCACAGCACGGTTCGGGTGTTCCTGGCTGTCTGGTTTGCGCTTCGGAGGGTTTGGGTCACTAGGTACTCTACCATTCAGCTCTGTTTGGACTGTTCTCTGGTGGTTCTTGCCGGTACCACAGGGGTTTGGCTAACCGTGTGGTTCGTGTCCGGGGTGTGTCCTGCGTCCTGGCGGACAGCTGTCTCGGTTCATTCCTCTTCGTGGGTTGGCCAGTCGTCGCCGATTCGTTTTGTTGGCTCTGTCGGGCATATGGACTCCTGGCCATGGACGTCGGCGTGGTCTAGGCGATGCCCATTTTGTGGCGCCCTTCCCACCTTCGAGGACTTCACGGTGGAGGCTTTCGGCAGGACTGGTCGAGGTGGGGGGTACCTGTTCCTCTTCTCCCGGTCCAGCTGTTGCTTCGGGTTCTGGCTCGGTTGCAGCCCATTCCCACGAGAACAGTCCTTATGGTTCCTTGGTGGCCGGCCCGGCCTTCTTTTCAGACGCTGCTTGATAGGTGTCCGTACCCGGGGCGTTTTTCCTGAGGCTTCGCCTCTTTCAGCAGGCCGAATCGGTCCTGTCCGTGACTGGTTCGGCCTTCTCCTTGGCTCTTCGCGTCTGGTATTTTGACGCAGGTATCACCATCTCTATGGTGTTCAGGTGTCTTTGTTGACGGTGTCCCACTTGCGAGCTTCGTCTTGGAGACAGTATGACGTTTCTTACGTTTTCTCGTGTTTTGTTTCCCCTCCGGCCTGCTCATGCGTCGCCTGAGCCATCCTGGTCCTTGTTCAGGGTGCCTTCTTATCTTCCCCTCAGTTTGTGGTAGCCCCTTCGGTTCAGTTTCCTGCTCTTTGGTACTGGTGGTAGCTTTATAGGTGTGCAGCCTTTCTCTGTCCTGGCGCCGGTTGTGACGGCTGCTTTCCGGAGGGGTTCTTGGGGTATTGGTGCTTGATTGGTTTGGCCGGGGGGTGCGTCCTGTGTTGTCCGGTTGTGCTTTTTGCTGTTGCCGGCGTACCGTGTCTAGGGATGCGCTGTGGTTGATCCGGTTCCTTCGTTCCCTGTTTTCAGGGCTCGGGTCTCCCAGGTCGTCCGCAGTGTTTTCCTTTTTCCAGCCTGCGGTCTGTCTTTGCGCCCGTGCTGTTCAGACGTTTGCAGCTTTTGCTGCTGTGTTGGTGACGTCTCGGGCTCATTTCGGGCGCAGGGATTTGTGGGTAGCACGGGTTTTTGGTCGCCCATCCATATGTGCGTCTGTTCTTGGGCGTTCTTGTTGCCTTGGGTCGCAGGTTTGCGACCGGTTGTCTTGGCTTTGCGTTGCAGAGTTTGTGGCAGCCGCCTCCCGGGTTAGCCCTTTCTTTTCCTTCTCTTTGGGTATGAAGCTCCAGGGAGCCGTAGGGGCTCCCCACAGAAAACCAGCGTTGAATGTAATGAAACGCCATTTTCTGGGTGAGCCCCGGAGGCTCCCTGGAAACCCTCCCTCCCACCGGTCGGCGGTTTTTTCGCGTTGGTTGAAGCTTAGCTTCCGAACTGGAGCTTGGCAGCCGGCGCGGTAGATCCGGGGCTCCCCCCTCCCCCTCCAGGGGTGGGGAGGGCTGCGCGGACGATCGGCGCGGCAGTAAAGTGTGATGTTTGCTTGTTTGCTAGTTTCCTTGGGATTGTAGGGAGTTTTCTACCTCTCTGTTCGGTTTTTGTTGTAGTTTCTTACCATGTGGGGTTTGTTTTGTTACGCCTACCTTTCTGGGTGCCTAACCCCGGTCGATGGCAGATAAGGAAAACCCCCAACCATATGGGGTTTTCCAGGGCCATTGCTCCCTGAAACCTCTCTGAAGGGGCCAGGTTCTGGCGCTGGTCCCTGGTAGGTCTGAACTCCTTAGCTAATGTCCCGGTCTAACATAACATACATTAGCCCGATAAGCTCCAGGGAGCCTCCGGGGCTCACCCAGAAAATGGCGTTTCATTACATTCAACGCTGGTTTTTTGTATCTGTTGAGTAGTGGTTATACAATGCGTATGCATTGTGCATGGTCATTTGCAGAAAATAGAAAGTGATCTTCTTGGTCCATTTGTGGGTTTTTCTTGCAAACTCATAATATTTGACCATTTGATCAAAATGATCAACACCTTTCATGAACTTATTGTAATCCACTATGGCCTTTGGTTTGTTCATTTTCACAATTTCTACTCCAGTTCTCCTGTCACGTTTACGAACGCGTTTCCTGCGCTGTACTCACCTAGTTCTCACCTAGTTGTGTTTGCGGGGGTTGAGCTCTGGCTCTTTGGTCCCGCCTCTCAACCGTCAATCAACAGGTGTGCTTGAGTAGTGTCGGCATTGTGGATATTGGTGATGACAGAGACGGGGCGCTTGTCCTTCCAAACTATAACATGATTTCTATTTCCATGAAAACTCCATGAAAACTATTTCATGGAGAAAAATCTGAGAGTATCCCCATCCATTTCGGTTAGAAAATGGAATTTATAGAAATATTTTTTCGATGGACTACAAAAGTAGGCTGTTATGCGGAATCGTAAGAAAAAACGGCGACGAGTTATCTCTAATCTAAAGCGCGAAAGTGTTAAGAGTTAGTGCTGATGTTCTTGAGGATCTTGAGGACAGACTGACGGCCTCGGCACACGACTCGGTGACACAAGGCTGCAGAAGACCAGAGACATTAACAAGATACCTGGCAGCCAAGACCCTGTTGAACCTCCAAAGTCATCATGCTCGAATATCAGCCCAAGACATATTATTAAACACAGCCATCAGAGCAGCGTACTTCTGGACATCATGAGCATGTGGGTAGACTATAAGCTGGCTAGCTTTAATGACAATGCGAACAACCTGAGAAATATGAGCCCTGGTAAAGGAAATCTGGCATAAAAACACCACTGGACAAAGTGCATAATGTATCCTCGGCCGAACCAACCAAACATCCACAAATAAAGGGCCCTTCCGAAAGCCTGCCAACTCATTCTTCATCAGAAAAAAAGAAGCTGACTGCAGCCAAACAAACAAACCACAAGAACCAAAAGAATAAAATCCCCAGTACTGAAGCAGAACATGAAGCTCACCCACCCAACTATAAATAAAAAATCTCCACGAAACCCCCAAGACCAAATCGCACCAAACAAGCAGCCCGGGAGAAACTTCGGCGTGCCATGTGCTACCTTAATATTGAGCCGCACAGACCACAGTGTGCCCCTCCCGACAAAATAACACTCAAATCCAAGGAAAGACAGATGCCACAGACCACTGGCTTACCTGCAGGGCACAAACCACCAAAGTGAGGAAGCTCCCTAAAGGTAGTGTGTCATGAACTCCCCAGGAAAGGCAACCCGGACCACAAAAGGGTAGTACTTACAGAGTGCCCAGGAAAAAAACCTTGAGCACATGCAGCTCCAGTACACTAAACTCCGGGCTTGCACACACTTCTGTGTAAGAGGCAAGCCCAAAAGCAAAAACACTACTCGAACACGGGAAACCAGAACCAGAGTGACGAACAACCAAAAGGCCCAGACATCAGTATAGAACTGATCAGTGTGGGGCCCAGCTGACCCAAACCAGCTCCCTCTCCTGTCTCCAGCGAGGAGGGAAGGAGGTGGGTCAGGGTGGGGGAGGAGCAAATTAGTGGGGGCTAGTTTCACAAAAATTTTATTTTGTTTTTATTGTTGGAGTTCTTTTGACAATTTTGGGGTTGTGGTCTCATTTTTTTAACCATGCAGTGGTTTGTTTTGATCGACCTTTTTTCTGTGTGGCCTCCCAAGGGGATGGCAAAGATGATTACCTTTAAATGTAAAGTGATCATAGGCCATCGTTCCCTGCACCTGTCTGAGGGGACCAGGTTCTGGCTCGTAGTCCCTAGTAGACAAATAGAACTCTGCGACTGGGTATTAAATAGTATGGTACTGATCAGTGTGTGTTAGCTTCAGGGAGCCTCCGGGGCTCACCTAGAAACTGGCGTTTCATTACATTCAATGCTGGATTCTTGAGGCAAGTTTCTTGATTTATTTAGTCTGTACCTCAGTCATGACAAATACTGACATTAACTGTTTTCTATTCCTATTGCTGACACTAAATTACAAGTCTTTCACCTTGAGGGCCAATTTTTTGTTGTCGACTGTAGAGAAGCTGCAAGTACTGTACAGTCCCATATAATCAGACTATCTTTCCCAAGGTGGTCAGTTGGCAGGTCAGTCACTGTGTGTACACTACTGGTATATAATAGGTTTAATCAAGGATGTTATTTTTCTCTCAGTTTTAGATTAGTTGCTTGCAGTTTTCTGTTAGGCTGCTAACCATTTTCATGGTAGTTTTATTTTTCTGAAATGCTGTATTTTAGGTGAAAGAATGTGACTACGATGGAGATCTGCTTTGTTGGGTGATCACCCGTGAGCTGGTGCCTCACTGTCTGCCCACACCAATGTATGGTCCACTTGTTGCCCATTTGGTAAGTTACTGTCTTCTTGCTTGCCTCTCTTGCTTATTTTTTTGATTTGCACTTTTTTTTGTCGTAAATATAGCTAATTTTCTGTTCTATAGTGTTCATCACTATACCTGTTTTAGTTTTGGATGCTAAATTGGTATTAGACAAATCCACAAAAGAAACAGTAAAAAAGGGTTGTGGCAGTAAATATGAGAAGAGTTGAAATATGAATCAGGAGGCAAAAAGGCTTGTTTCAAGAATTTACAAAATTTAGTTGATCAATGATAATTATTTGAAAGTTTATGCATCAAAATTAAAAAAAAAAAAAATCAGGTGGACTAATGAATTTAAAAAGATTTTTTTTTTGTAACTATTTTAATACTGTAATCATTTATCAGATAATAGTGATTTTCTTGAATATACAGGATAAACTTTTTTTTTTCTACCTAGGTTGAGACTGGGGACAACACTATGTTGAAGTCAGCAGTGCAGCAATTATGTGATGCTGGTCACTATAAAGAGGCAGCCAGTTTAACTATTACTCAGACCTCCGTACCGAAGGCACTTCAGACAATGACATCAGCATTACAGACATACAAAAAATGGCTTTAAATCAACATTAATAAGAAATTTAAAACAGCAGCAGCAAAGTTTGTAATTTTAAGTAGTTAATGCATTCATATTGAAAAAGCAACATTAAAGTGTGTTAGTACACAGAGAAATCTCGGTAATGTGTTACATATCAATGAGAAAATCCACAGGAGCCTTGATGAGGATTCAAACCTATGTGCTGGGTATTCCCAGACGCATGCTCTAGACAACTAGGCCACAACATGGAAAGGAATTGCAACCTTGGGTTCTGCAATACCCACGAGGATTCCCAAGACTTCCACTGAAGTCGAACCAGGATTTCACACAATTCCCCCATGCACTCTGGCTCTGTCGTCCAGTAGTTCTACCTCTGACGTCTATCTTGCAAGCTGATTCCCAGGTTTCAATCTTTTCCATGCCGTGGCCTAGTCATCCAGAGCGTGCATCTGGGAATACCCAGCGCATAGGTTCGAATCCTCATCACGGCTCCAGTGGATTTTCTCATCAATATATATCACGTTAATGTGGTTTGTGTGTACTCACCTAGTTGTGTTTGCGGGGGTTGAGCTCTGGCTCTTTGGTCCCGCCTCGCAACTGTCAATCAACTGGTGTACAGATTCCTGAGCCTATTGGGCTCTATCATATCTACATTTGAAACTGTGTATGGAATCTGCCTCCACCACAACACTACTTAATGCATTCCATTTGTTAACTACCCTGACACTGAAAAAATTCTTTCTAACGTCTCTGTGGCTCATCTGGGTACTAAGTTTCCACCTGTGTCCCCCTTGTTCGTGTTCCACCCACGCTAAAGAGTTTGTGAGGTACTGTGTCAAAGGCTTTTTTTTTGACACATTACCTCACAAAAGGCTGTTAAAAAAGTTGGAGCAGCAGGCAGGAGTAAAAGATAAGGTGCTCCAGTGGATAAGGGAGTATCTAAGCAATAGGAAACAGCGAGTAACGGTGAGGGGGGGGGCATCAGAGTGGCGAGATGTCACCAGCGGAGTCCCACAGGGCTCTGTACTCGGACCCATCCTGTTTCTGGTACAGTATATGTAAATGACCTTCCAGAGGGTATGACTCATTCCTCTCAATGTTTGCTGATGATGCAAAAATTATGAGAAGAATCAAAACAGATGAAGAAAGACAGAGACTACAGGATGACCTGGACAAACTGGAGGAATGGTCTAGAAAATGGCTGCTAAAGTTCAACTCAGGAAAGTGTAAAGTAATGAAATTAGGCAAAGGGAGCAGAAGGCTGAACACAAGGTACCATCTGGGAGGTGAAATCCTACAAGAGTCAAATAGGGAGAAAGATCTGAGGGTCTGTGTTGTGTGTCTGTGTGTTAAAAGAGGGGCGTCAGAGGTAGAAATACTGGACGACAGAGCCAGAGTGCATGGGAGAATTGTGTGAAATCCTGGTTCAGCTTCAATGGAAGTCTTGAGAATTCTCATGGGTTCAGCAGAACCCAAGGTTGCAATACCTTTCCATATTGTGGCCTAGTTGTCTAAAGCATGCGTCTGGGAATACCCAGTGCATAGGTTCAAATCCTCATCACAGCTCGTGTGGATTTTCTGTGTTAGTGATAACATTTCAAGATATTTCTAGACAAAGTACACAAATGGTGTCTAAAATTGCAACAAAGTTAGTACATGGGCCATACAGTTCTGGCTCTTTTTCTTTGAATACTTTCATCCTGCATTTAGTTGGTGATTATATACTGTTCAGATATACTTTTATTCATACTGTATGTGTACACAAGGCAGCACTAAGCATCTGTAAGCACACTGCTCCTCCATAATCACTCTTTCTTCTTTTCAACACTTGGTGTAAATGTTCTTTGTAATGATATCTTGTGAAATTATGCTGAATGGTTCCCCTCTTTCAAGTTCATTACGGTACTTCAATGGCATGTGCAGATGTACTAAACAGTTCAGTGAAAAAATAACACACGTTATTTGAATAGTGCATTTTAAAATTATAAGCATTAGCAAACTATATATATATATACTATTATTGTATAGCTATGGACATTGATATTAATAATTTTGATAAGATAAAATTTACTTATCCTATGAAATATCCATATTTATGTCGTCAGCAGTTGCACACTCGGCCTACTTCAGTGCTCTATTTTGCACCAAAAATTGGCGATAAAATACAGGTCTTAATAAAGATAACCGAAAATTCATGAAACTATTCAAATACTGTATTGTCATGCAGTTTAAATTTTTAACACATTTGGAGATCATTGATACTCGAGGCATTATAGGAAAACAATTATGAAAAATGTTAGCCTGCTTGAGCTAATGTGATACAAGGTACAATATTTATAAGTAAAAGCCAATTTCCTTAAATATCTGTAAAGAAAAATATTGTGATGAAAGCCATATTTACTTGGAATATCCCTAAGTACAGTATGTTGTATGACATAATTCATCCTCTAAGAGTTAAATGACTATTCCAGTTGAAGTGTGGTGAATATAAAATTGAAATGTAAAATGCACTGCATATTTCAATACTTTCATTATAATATTTTTAGATTCTAATATAATTTGTAATAAAGTATTGTGTATCTGAAAGCCGTGTGCATTTCTATCTTCTATGTTATCCCAGATTCTTATCCCAAATATACATAAATAGTACAGTGGAATATTCATACACATAATGGTGCAATTTTAGTCAGACTTACACTGATATATTTATCCATTAAATGTAGTATTGTCAAGTAAATATTTTTCATGCAGGTGTTTACATCAAATATATTGCAATTAAATATAGGGCTTAACCTTTGTGCTGCGCGGCTTTTATTGTGACATTCTGGTGGTGTGAGGAAAATAAAGTGTTCTTCTCCCCCCCAAAATTAATTCTTTGTAAATTGTTAAAATCCCTTCCCTGAACATGTACATGTAAAAATAAATATATATACAGTATATAAAAAACAACTTTGGCTGTGGAGAAGATGCAATGTGACGTCAACGATACGTGTTCGCTCGTGCAAGAAGCTCCCAGAGGCAGTCACGCGAGCAATTCAAAACTTGCGAGTTGCCACAAATATATTTTCATTCATTTTTTCAATGCAGTTTCAATGCTTTCTTATTACTTGTTTTTATTGTATCTGATGCACATTTGTGTCCTTTATAATATGTATACAGTAGAACATTCATAATGTTCCAAGCAACTGTGATACATGTCACTAATATGTCCACAAAACATGTTTATTGTCACAATATTACTTGTTCAATATTTCAATATTCAATTTACACTATGTACACTCACACTATTTACAGTCATACACTTCTGTGTGCTTGCAAACAATGCACTCATGTACACCTTTGGCGTTAGTTCCTGGAGGTGGTATGTAGCCACACTTGTGAAGTGTAAGATAGTCTTGAAAAGATCTAGGAAATGATCAATGACAAAATCGTTCAACAAGGGATTGGGAGTCGGAGGCGCGTGCGCCAGCTATGTTTGCTCACTCAGAACTGAGCCAACCTGAGATCCTGGGGCATGTTGGGAATTCTTTTTCAAGATGGCTGCCTCTCACTGGAGGTCTCGGGCGTCTATTTCGTATCCAACAAACAGCGTACACGTTTTGAATCTTACTATATCCTAACATCGCTCACATGTCGGGTGGCGCACCGCCATACCCCCGTGTTATGTAGGGCGGCACAGTGCAGTAATTAAATACCTGAAGAGTTGCTCCAAGTGTTGCACCACTGTGTAGACAATATCCTGTTGGATAGATATTTAAGCAGTAGAGAAATGCATTATACTGTATTAGGTTTCAAAAATTGTACTCTTTCTGTATTGAATACATTTCCAATCAGTAGGCAGTGTAATTATACTTTTTCATGGACAAAATTTTATTTAGGATTTAAAGCGTTTACTGTAATTTCATTGATGTAATCAATATACTGTACAGTTTCCCTATGTTGCTAAGAAATTTGGTTTTATTTTCCCAAGAATAAATGCATAGTTCTGTTTTGCTGATGTAATGGTTGTGTCTGGAAAAAATAATTATATAAATACTTTCTTACTGTAATAGTATTTTTTGGTCCTCATAAAATGTTTACAAATGTATGAAGAAGTGTTTTTGAAGTGCTCGGTTCACTGAAACCTGAAGCAGCTGCCTCAGTATTAGGTCGCTTAGTAGCTGTCTGCTAAGTCTTTTATGTGTGTATTATTTTATGTCAATTTTCCTGATACTTAAGATTTGCACATAAGAATTTTACATGGCCACCATTGCAATAGCATCAAACTCGGTTCTTCTTTCAGTAAAACTATTGTTGCAAAGCAGCCCTTAAACTTGTTCATTATTTCCCTAGACTCTTCACTTGGCATAGGCACTGTGTCTTTACCATTCTCCTCCTCCGTATCATTGTATTTCCTCCACCCAGTGGTACTCCTGTAAACTGATATCTATCAAGTCCTCCCTCTTTTCTTGAGACTATTCTGTTAACTTAGCCAACAAGTTTGTGTCTTAATTTTTGTCACTTGTATCTGTTTTAGCCTTTCAAAATTGTCATAATAATAATTGTCATACAAAATAGTGTATATATATTGGGTTATATAACATTGTATACATATGGTACAGCATTATATTTTCTGAGGGGAGCCCCTTGTGGCTCCCTAAACCCCTAGGCTGCTCTGGGCTATTTGGCCTTCAACACCCACAGGCGCAACAACAAAAATTTAAAAATATATTTTGTCACATAAAAGTGTTCATTTGTGTTTCCTGGTCACAGGAAAAATAATAAAAAAAAAATCGTAGGTGGCATATTTTGGCCACAGTAGGGTGGGGAATTCTGGCAAAAAAGAGGCATTGACAGAGCAATTGTTGGTGATGGTCTGCTCCACCTGAGCTGTCAGGCAGGAGTTGCCACAAAGATATTACCTAATTGTTTCAATGTCTCTGTTTTTTTTTTAAGTTGCTTTACAGTAATATTATTCAATATTGTTTAGTGTGATATATTTATATAATAAAATGTGGTCAGAACCTGGCTGTCTGCACTGTGATGAAGTTGTAGCATCTTGAAAGAGGAGGAAATAGACTCGTCGAGTGTTACATTATTCCTGGTGAATGTCAGTGGTGCTGAAGATCTGCAGTATCACTCGAGAATCTGAATTAGACTAACTCCATTGGCTTATATTACACGCTTCTCCTCATTTTGGCCAAACTGACCAACATCTAGCAGGTTGGGAAGAGATATTGATTGCAATTATTTGTACACTTGGAAACTGTAATTAGTGGACCTAGGATTAGTGTAGAACTTATTGGAATGTGGAACACTTAATGATAGGTTATGAGGACTTAACAAGAACATCTAATTATCTGCAATTAAGCTAATGAGAATATGGAGCAAGTATATTATTTCTTAATATTGTTGCTACAAGAGTGATCCTTCTGGCTTCTTGGTGGCTGCCCCAGCCTTGGTTTCTGGCGCTGCCTGTTTAATATCCAAACTCGGTCATTTTCCTGTGGCTCCCTCTCTTCTAGACAGTTTCCCCTCCCTGTCCAGCTCGTTGTTGCCATGAGGGGGCTTGGTGGGCGGCTGCCGGAGTGTGATGCTCCTTAAGACAGTCCTGTGTCCATTTGTGGCCTTGTGCTCCTGCTGCTGTCCTCTCTAATTCTGCTGGACACCTTTCCCTTTTCCTTTTGTTTCATTTTCCTTCCTCTTCTCCTTTTTCGTTGTCATTTCCTGCTAATGTTGTGCCTGTTTTGATCATTCTTTTGGCCTTCTTTTGTTTTGATGCCCGGGTGTTTGAGGAGGCATACTTTTGCACCCGTAGAACTGTAGTACCCAATGTCTCGAGCGAGGGGAACCTTTTATTGTCAATCCCCCTTTCGTCACTGAACCCGATCTCGATTCTTAAGGTGGAGTTTGTGGGGCGTATACTCACGATGCACCCCTAGGGGGACCCGGCATGATCGGCGATAGCTTCTTGTTGGGTGTCCTGCCTCTAATTGTGGCTCCATGGTGGGTGTGGGGGCACATTCGTAAATGAAAGTGTTACTTCTCATCTTTGTCTGTGAATGTTCCTCTTGTACTCTCTCAGGCTCCTGGGGTGGGCGACCAAGCTCCCGAGTCTGACTGTATTGGAAGACCGGGCTCTGTAGCCACCGCTGCATTGGGCCCCGACCTTGCTCCTCCTTTGACCTTCCTGCCTACTCCCCTCGGCTCTCCTCCCTCTGTGGTTGGGTCAAGCCACAAGCTCCCAGTGATGACCACCTTGTCCCCTGGCACAGCTCAGACTCTCGTTGTGACTACTGCGCCTTTTACCCCTCTCTCTCTGGGGGTTCTCAACGCCGTCCACGCCATGGCCGCACTCGCTCGATTTCTTCCCGTACTGATGCGTATCAAGCCTTGTTTGGTCCCGCTTTATGAGCCAAATACTTTGATCTCCTCCCTCTTGATTCTACGCTTCTTGACAATTTCTCCCTCCATAGGCATCTTGTTGATTCCGTAGATGCCTCTCTTACTTTCAACCCCACCCGTCTCGGTACACGTGTTGTTGCTGCTCCTTCTCAGGATGCAGCCTCCCACTTGGCTGCCTTATCCTGCCTTGGCGAGACCCCTGTTCGGGTCTCCAAGAACGCTCGGTTGAAGGCCAGTGTTGGCACTTTTCTCCTCCGGCCCCATGTTACAACCGGTGTTCGGAATCTACAGGACTGCCACGATGATATTTGGCATATCCTCGAAGCCCAGGGCCATTCTGTCCTCCAGGTAAACACGTTTACTCGTCCTCCTCGTGGTCATCGCCGTCAGCCCCGTCGGGTTGTGAAGATTACCTTTGATGGTAGGACCCTTGCGCCCTCTGTCATTCTTGCTGGTGCCAGGTGCTCTGTCCAGGAGTACATTTGCTCTCCTCGGCTCTGTAATAATTGCTGGAGGTTTGGTCATGGAGTCCTCCGCTGCTCCAGTACTGTCTCTCTCTCTCCTATGTGTGGGGACGAGGGTCACTTTAAGTTGGAGTGCACTTTTCCCAGGCTTGCTACCTCAATTGCGGTGAGGCCCACCCTGCCTTCTCCCGCGCGTGTGTGCATTACAAGGTTGAGGCGGCCGTCCTCAACTTGAAGCACCAGGAACGTTTGTCTTTTCCTGAGGCGAGGCGAGTCGCCAAGTTCGCCACCTCCTGCCTTATGCTAACGTGTCTTATGTTCGCGTGTTTGCCCTCTTCCTCTCCTCGTCCTTCCCGCCTTCCTCGGTCTTGTTGGAAATAACCAATAGTTTTATACATCTTTGTATTTTATGCAACCTTTGTATTAACCACAAGTAGTTACTAAAATTACTAACTTGTAGATTTAATCATTATCATGATTTATTTACACATATTGCCAGATTCTTCCTAGTCAGAGTGACGACGTGAGGAACGATAGGAAGTAACATGAATTCTCTCCACATTTAGTTGGATTTATAACAAGAGTCCAGTTTATCATTTCCTTTACTAAAAATAGTTACTTACTAATAAGTTTAATTTCGTAGTATACTACTACTTACTGGAACTCCTTTTAGTTGATATTAAACATTCTAGAGGAAATTACTTTAATGTAAATGATTTTACTTTAATTTCCTCGATCAGTTGCACAACTTTAATAAGCCAATTTATGTTACGAGAAATTCTATTTTATCACAGAAAAATTTAATGTGATATTAATACTCGTCACTACTTCTTCCTTCTTTAGTCAATTGCGATATATACATATCCATTTACGCTCAAGATGTCTATCGAGAGCCGCGCATGCGCAATAAGGAAGAGGGGGAAGACGGGAGAGCGTCACAACATGAGAGAATGAGAAAGCACGTCTCGGACGCCATTGACAGCATGTAGCAGAGCTACGTTTTGATCCTACTTATTTCGCTCCCACAACCAGTAGAGCGGTGCCACGTTATCTGGCACAATAGCTGTGTCCCAGACTAGCATATCTGCAATTCCAAAGTCAACACCTTTCAAGCAGCAGCTGGAGGACGAAGAATTGCTCAAGTTTCCATATCAACGGACACGCGGCTCGGCAGCTAGGTTCACCTGTTTATCATGTGGCCACAGTTAACATTTAGGCTAGTTGTCGTTAAGCCGTATAAAAAATAATAAAATCCCGTACGTGTCTTTAGTAAATTTACCGTCTAAATAGATGATTATTTTCATTATTTTCTTCAGAAAGAATTTACAGTGCTTGAATATAAATTGCACAGATATTAGCTGATGATTTTTATAGTTATCCTTATAATTTAGGATGCATTTGTAGTTACCTATTATGTAGACGATTTCTACAATGTACAATGCATACTACAATTTCTACAATGCCTTTCAGTACCAAGGCGACACCAACCGAGGTGCTAGGCTTCTCCACCTTCATGTGCAACAATTTACCCTATGCAACACGTCGTCGGTGGAGTGTAGCAACCGATTACACCTCTCTAGATTTACAGCTAAGCTGTCACTTTTTTTATCTGTAGCAATAACTCTGTAGTTACAGTAGTGATCTCCCAAAGAGATCTATTATATTAACCCATTGATCTATATATACTGTACTATTCTATCCAGCAGTATATTGAGGTGCATTCACCTCCAATTAATCTAATATAAGCAACCTTATTTACTTTCATATTTTATTTACTCTGGTGAAGAACCAGCATCAGAATAAGGCTAGGGATGTATTAATCTTTTAGCATGTAACCCCCCAATTTTGTGTAAGTTAATTTGAATCCAATTATATAAATACAGTTTCACTAAAATCCATAGGACACTAGTTCTTGGGATCAGTTTTTCCATTGTCTTATTTTGTTTTCCACTTTTTCTCAAAAAGTGGTGGTCCTTCATAGCTATCGAAGTGTATATTTAATTATTAGTTATTGGAGTCAGGTTTTAGTGGCTAGCTAATAGTGGCTTTAGGCATTGTATGTACTAGCTCTATCTATAAGTCCACCAATCTTTGTAAAAATTTCTTGTATGTATGTACCTTACCTAAATAAACATTTATTTATTATTTATTTATTTTCCTCCACAGGTCTCCCAACTTTTCTAATGGCGTCGGAAATGCTCGATTTTGGTTTTGCAATTACAGTACTGTACCTAGATGTCCAGGCTGTCAGGGTTATGGGGAGGGGAGCTGGATTGGGGGGGAGGGAGATCATGGTGGGGAAAGGCTGGTTTGGGGAGGTTATCTTGGAAGGAAGAGGGGAGAAGTGGAGTAAATTTGTCACAGAAAGTAGTTGTCTAACGTGTGGTTAGTTATTTATTTACTTCTATTGATTGGTGATTATTTAGTCTTTAAGAGCCCATAACTCTTCTGCTCTCTTGATTCACTCTGATGTTCCTTTCGTCCCCTTACTTTTTCCATCACCTCTCCAATGTTGTGTCTTTGTGCGTAAGTGGTACACGGTTTGATCCGTTTATCTTCCCCAAATGCCCCGCTTTCTCTTCCTGGTCTTAAACACCTTCTAGACTCCTTGCCGGAGCCTGTGCTTCTGCTCGGTGATTTCAATTGTCGACATACCCTTTGGGGTGATGTTCTGATAAACACCCGAGGTCGCCTTCTCGAACCGTTCATCCTCTCTTCTTCCCTGTCTCTTCTGAATTCTAGTGAATCCACTCATTTAGACTCTCGTACTCACTCCCTTTCCTGTCTTGATCTTTCTCTTTGCTCATCTTCCCTTTACTTAGATTTCAAGTGGAGGGTTTTGATGACCTCCATAGCAGTGACCATTTTCCCATCCTTGTTTCCTTTTTCTCTTTTCACCCTCCCCCTCTCCTTCCCTAGGTGGCGGTTTGCCGAGGCTGGCTGGCCCCTCTTTACCCTCCGTGATACTATCTCCGACCTCTCCATTCTGCCTCTCCCTCACGCTCTCCTCCTTTTTTTATGACACTGTCTTCAACGCTGCCCTCCGCTCCATTCCGCGCTCTTCCTCTCGGGGAATGCGGAAGTGCGTTCCCTGGTGGAATGTGGACTGTGCTCGGGCTGTCCGCTGTAAGCGTGCAGCCTGGAAGAGACATCGTCGCCGGCGGATGACTGAATCTTTTCTTTTGTTTCAGAAGGCAAGTGCGGTGGCCCGTAGGACCATCCGTATGGCCAAACGTGCATGTTTGATGGCCTTATGTCTCCACCATCATGTCCGAAACTCCTCTACCATCTGGAAGTGATCTGGAAGTGTATCCGCAAGATAGCGGGTAAGTTCATTCCTGATGTCTCACCGGTCCTTCACCTCTGTGGTACTCTTGTGGCGGACCCTTTGCAGGTCGCGACCGAATTGGGTTCCCACTTATTGTCTGTTAGCTCTGGTTCTCATCTCCCCCATTCCTTCCTTCTTCGTAAGCCTCTTCTTGAATCTCATCCTTTGGATTTCTGTACCTATCTCTGCTTTCCCTATAACGATCCCTTCTCTCTCTCTCTGAGCTCCAGTCTGCCCTGGCCCTCTGCAGTTCTACGGCGGCATGCTCCGATGGTAAGCATCCATTATGAGATGCTTCGACGTCTCCCTCTGTGCTCGTCTCAGTATTTACTGAGTCTGTTTAATCGGGTCTGGGAGTCGTCGCGAGTCCCCGAGGACTAGCTCGATGCTGTTGTCCTCCCTGTTTGGAAACCAGGGTCTCTCGGATCTTCCCCCAAGGACTTCCGCCCTATTGCCCTCATGAGTTGTGTCTGCAAGCTCTTTGAACATATGGTTAACGTTCATCTGATGTGGTTCTTAGAGCGCTCTCACCTCCTTTCCCCTTCTCAATTTGGTTTTCGCAAATGCCTCAGCACAACAGATGTCCTGGTAAACTTGAAGGTCTATATTTGTACTGCTTTTGCTGCGAAGACCTCCGTTGTTGCCATCCTTTTTGACCTGGAAAAGGCTTACGACGCTACCTGGCAGTATCATATTCTGTCCCAACTTCATTCTTTTGGACTTCGTGGGAATCTCCTTCTCTTTTTCCAAAGTGTCCTCTCTCGTCGTTCCTTTCGAGTGAGGCTTGGTACCACTCTCTCTGCCCCTTTTTGGCAATATGAGGGTGTGCCCCAAGGAGCAACAGGTACTCTGAGAGAGAACACTATCAACATCAGAGGTCCGAGACTGTTCAACACGCTTCCACTACACATAAGGGGCATAACTGGCCGACCCCTCACAGTGTTCAAAGGAGAACTGGATAAGCACCTCCAAAGGATACCTGATCAACCAGGCTGTGACTCATACTTCAGGCTGCGAGCAGCCGCGTCCAACAGCCTGGTTGATCAGTCCGGCAACCAGGAGGCCTGGTCGACGACCGGGCCACGGGGACGCTAAGCCCCGGATGCACCTCAAGACTTATGCATGAGGGAGTCGGTCGGCCGAGCGGACAGCATGCGGGACTTGTGATCCTGTGGTCCTGGGTTCGATCCCAGGTGCCGGCGAGAAACAATGGGCAGAGTTTCTTTCACCCTATGCCCCTGTTACCTAGCAGTAAAATAGGTACCTGGGTGTTAGTCAGCTGTCACGGGCTGCTTCCTGGGGGTGGAGGCCTGGTCGAGGACCGGGCTGTGGGGACACTAAAAGCCCCGAAATCATCTCAAGATAACCTCAAGATAGAAGGTAGTGTTCTGAGCACTACTCTTTTTCTTGTTGCTCTCAATGGTCTTCTTTCCTCCCTTCCTTCTGGCGTCTTCTCCGCTCTCTATGTAGACGATCTTACCCTTTGCTGTCGGGGTGATGATTCGCCTCTCCTTCAACGGCGGCTTCAACTTGCGTTTGATGCCGTGTCATCTTGGGCCACTGATCATGGCTTTCAGTTCTCTGCGTCTAAGACTTGTGCTATGACTTTTACTCGGAAACATGTCATTCTTCGTCCCTCTTTGTCTCTTTATGGACATTCCCTTGTGTACAAGGATTCCGCTAAGCTTCTGGGGTTAATCTATGACACTCGTTGAAATGTTCATAAACTTTTGTACATTCAACACCATCACACACAAAATCTGTTATCAAAACACATCATATTTTGGATTAATACTCAAGTAAATTCATTGGCAAGTAAATTCATTCTGACACCAAATTTATAGGTACTGCACTGTATACCATAAAATTGAAAAAAAAAATGTAAAAAGAGTATAAACATCTTGGGCATCGCTGAAAGGCACTTCAAGATGCCTAGAATGTTCGGGTACACACTGATGGGTCGGAACATTGGTGTTAAACAAGGTCAATCCACAACTTAGGACCTTCATTTGCATGGCATTTCTGCATCAGATGGGCCAGATTCTCTGAACGTTGATCAGATATTTGTTTCTCGAATAGAGTATATGAGCTTTGGTGTAGCCCTCTAAGAGGCAGTTCAGAGTGTATGAGTATTTATGACTTGTATGGTCACTTCAGGTCAGAGTTATTATTGCACTACAGAGTTTGGAAGATACATATAGAGTACACTTGGAAAATGTTTGGTGCTATTATATCTAGCATGCTCTAACAAGCTGTCTTGGGTTGGAGTTGTTATTGTTTTAATTGCTGATTTGTATTAATTACGTGTTAGGTAGTATGATTCTCAGATCCTCAAATGCAGATATTGTAGGTAAAATATGGATTGATGATTGAATAATTTGTTATCAGAGCAGAACAAGGCACTTTGTAGAGGAAGCCTGCAGTTTTATTTTTTTTATAGCAATTGAAGTTCAATTTATTATCTGTGTATGGAAAGGAATTTCCCTTCTGCTCTACTCTATTTAGGTAAAATATTACTATTTATTAAATTTTTTATGTAGGTTTATTTTCAGTATGTACTGTTGCATGCCCTTTCATGGTTAGGATGAGCTTGTTCATAGTCAGCCACATGTGAATATTTTAGTTCAGTATTTACAGTCAGGTTAAGTGGGTAAGTATTTGGGAAAATTAAAAATTATCACCAGCAAATAGAATTGGTTCAAGGTGTTGTGTAACATTTTGTAAATCATTGGTGTATATGAGAAAGAGGAGTGAACCATGTATGATATCCTGTGGAATGCCAATATCAGTTGCCAGTGTGGGAGATGCAGCATCATTCATAAAAACATACTAGTGTCAATCCCTGAGATAAGATCAGATATACTAACGATGTATTAAATTGCACCTGACTCCATAGTAGTGCAATTTAAGGAGAAGGTTATTATAGTTAACAGAGTGAAAAGACTTTCAAAAGTCAACAGTTTAGTTTAGTTCATTTATTATGCACCCCATACCCATCCTGTGAGCTGTAGCGGAAAAGGTTACAGAGGCACATAATGGGCTCAGGAACTGAACCCCACAATTTATTTAGCTAAGCAAGTTACAATCTTGATGAGCTAGTCACAAAATTCATTGCATATCGTCACATCAACAATGGGCACAAGAGTGACCTCAAGTACAGTTTCTAAATAAAGCAACTGACATAAGTGGGGAGCTAGTGTCACAATTCATATGTTTGTCCTGCACACCGTCCCCCATCCAGTGGGCAGCAGTGGATAGGTTACAATCACTTAGTTATTACCTACAGTTAGAAAACTGGGGATAGTCAACAAATAGTCCTATTGGGTATTTTTTTGTAGTTGAGCCTGTACTGTATATCAAATCAAGCATGTTTATTATACCAATTTTGGTGCTTCTCAGGCGTCTGAAGCCATATTGACAAGAACTAAGTACAGCACATATTTATCTAGGAAGGAGTAAAGCTGTTTGCATAAAACGTTCTCAAGTTTTTTGATAATGTGGGTTAGATCTAATATTGGTCTAGCCTCATCATTACCAGTCACATTGGCTGGTATAGGTAACATAAGTGCTGTGGGCCAATGTTTCTTCAAATACCGAGTTCCATTGCCTTAGCTATGTGGCCTAGGTTTTAAGGAAAATCAGCAACAGCTTTGTAGCCAGAGTACAAGGAGAGCCCATACTTTGTTGTGTAGCATAAGAATGCAAAGAACCAGTATGTTAGCTGCTGTACACAGATAGATGTTAAACTTAAGTACACAGATACCTTAACTGATAAGCCTGGGCACAAGTTCCTGATCAATGTAGACATGGGTGAACATATTTTGCATTTCCAGTGCTCTGTACTCTATAGTTTACTGTACCATTATTTTCTTGAAATAATGTTTAGTAAACATTAGTTTTTGTTGTCTGACATTACAACCACCACCTTGAATACCTTTCAGTACATAACATCCTTAACTGGAGTAGAGTGACCATGAAATGCAGCTTCACTCTTAGCTTATCAGTATGAACAAAATTAGTCTCAGACACAGGACACTGATAAGCAACCCCAGCAGTTGGCATGGCTAGTAAGAAATTTAGTGAAAGTAATACTAATGACAATTTAATGATAACCAGTGATAGTGGTCAATATATTCGACCTGGGAGACCAACTAGAACATTAGAACATAAGAATAAGGGTAACTGCAGAATGCTTATTGGCCCCATACAAGGCAACTCCTATTTAAAACTACCCAATCCCACTCATATACAAGTCCAACCCACATTTAAAACAGTCAAGGGACCCGCACCTCCACCACGTTACACAGTAATTGGTTCCACAAATAATCAACCCTGTTATCAAACCAGTATTTACCCAGGTCTTTCCTAAATCTAAACTTAAACAATTGATATCTATTGTTTTGTGTTCTCTCTTGTGTTGATACTTTTAATACCCTATTTTCCCCTAAGCTGCTCTGGGCTATTTGGCTTTCAACACCCACAGGCGCAACAAAAAAAAAACAAAAAAAATTATTTTGTCTTATAAAAGTGTTCAGTTGTGTTCCCTGATCACGGGAAAAATAATAAAAAAATCGTAAGTGGCATATTTTGGCCGCAATAGGGCGGGGAAGTCTGGCAGAAAAGAGGCGTTGTCAGCAAGCGCCGAAGTTAGTTTAGTTCATTTATTATGCACCCCATACCCACCTTGTGGGCGGTAGTGGAAAGGGTTACAGAGGCACATAATGGGCTCAGGGACTGAACCCCACAATTCATTTAGCTAAGCAAGTTACAATCTTGATGAGCTAGTTACAAAATTCAGTATAAGTCGTCACATCAACAATGGGTTCGAGATCGACCACAAGTACAGTTTCTAAATTAAAATGTGGGAATCATCGCTATACTCAAAATTATTGTGTGCATATTATTGATACAATTATTATGTTCATGAAACAATGAACAAATACTTTTGCAGATATTACACTATATACACAGGTTATATATAAGTATCTGCATGTTTTGTTCACCATAACGAACCACTAAGTTGATATGATGAATTAAAAAGTAACGATTAGTGGCTGCCACACCAGCCATTCGCCACCACTCCCTCCTCACCAATATCCTCTGGTTTTGCTTTTATTCACTATATACAGACGTTATATATAAGTATCGACATGTTTTATTCACCATAACTGTTCATCTAAGCTGGCATAGTGCACAAAGAGCATAGTGGCCACCCTTATACACCTTCATGACAGGTCAGGAAGATGATGCCACCTCCCTCACCAAAATGGCTTCTCCCAACACCCCTTTTGCTGTTATTACACTCTATATGCACGTTATATATAAATATCTACATTTGTGCTCACCATAGCGAATCACTAAGCTTGTATGGTGACAGCAGACAGTAACAGGTGGCCACACACAACTAATGCTCCCTCCCTCCCTCCCTCACTAGTTCAAAGCCAGATGCACTAACATTCCTCCTTCAAGTATACTGTTTGTGGTGTTATTACACTATATACACACATTATATATAAGTATCTACATGTTTTGTTCACCATAACTGTTCAACTAAGCTGGTATAGTGCCCAAAGAGCATAGTGGCCACCCTTACACAGCATGACAAGTCATGCAGATGTCACCACCTCCTTCACCAAAATGGCCTCTCCCAACACTCCTTTTGCTGTTATTACACTATATGTACATGTTATATATCAGTACAGTATCTACATTTGTGTTCACTATAACGAACCACTAAGTTGGTATGCTGAGTCAAAAAGCAGCAAGGAGTGGCCGCCACTCCTTCCCTCACCTTATCTCACTTGCCAACAGTCTCCTCCCACCATAGTGTTTTTGTTTTTATTCAGTACTAGCTGTACCCGGCCACGTGTTGCTGTGGCTCAGCAATGCATGCGCATTGCTGAGCCAAAGCAACCCTCCCCTGTCCCCCTTTCCTCCCCACCACTCCCCCCTCCCCCATCTTCCCATCCTCCCCCACCATTCCCCACTCCCCCGTCCCCTCGTCCTCCCTACTATTCCCCACTCCCGTGTCCCCCTTGTCCTCCCCACCATATCCATCTCCCCCATCCCCTTGTCTTCCTCACCATTCCCCATCTCACCCATCCCCTCCTCCTCCCCACCATCCCCCACTCCACTGTCTTCTTGTCCTCCCCACCATTCTCCATTACCCTGTCCCCTCGTCCTCCTCACAATGCCACACTCTGTCTCCTCATCCTCTCCACCATTACCCCCCCCCCTTCCCTGTCCTCTTGTCTTCCCCCACCATCCCCCACCACCCTGTTCCCTTGTCCTCCCCACCATTCTCCACTCCCCTGTCCCCTCATCCCCAACATCCCCCAACATTCTCCACTCACCTGTCCCCTCATGCCCAACATCCTCCACTCCCCCGTCCTCTCGTCCTCCCCACCATTACCCCCACCCCCTTCCCCGTCCTTCCCATCATCCCCCACTCTCGTCCCCTTGTTCTCCCCACCATTCCCCACTCCCGTCCCCTCGTCCTCCCCATTGTTCCCTGCTCTCTCGTCCGATGCATTCCCACATGATCTGTATCCATCACTGTAAAATAATTAGAACAATTAAAAAAAAAGAAATGAACAGTATGGTAAACAACACAGCTGAATTCCAATGCAATGTCACACAGAATAATTAAATCAAAATTAAATTAAATTGAAATCTATGAAATTTAAATTTATCAATGAAATCGGAAACATTGAAATGGAATCGTAACATATTTAGTATAGCGTGTGTTGTTATTACATGCAACAGATGGCGCTGTTTTTCGAAAAAGCATGTTTTTACCTGTCACAGGTGTGGCATCTATATAATAGGTATATAAAAACACGCACATATTCAAATGAAACGTTGTGTCAAAATTTCAAAGCAATTGGTGAAGAACTATCGGAGATTACACCGTGTGTTGTTCTTAAGGCCAACAGATGGCTCTGTTTTCTTTTTTAAAAACATGTTTTTTCCTGTCACAGGTGAGGCATGTATATAAAAACATGCGCCTATTCGAATGCAACGTTGTGTCAAAATTTCAAAACAATCGGTAATGAGGTTTCCAAGATTTCCCTCACATGAAAAATATAGTTTAAAAAAAAAAAAACATGTTTTTTTCCCGTCACAGACGTGACATCAATATAGTATGTATATAAAAACCAACTCAGTTGCGAATGGAACATTGTGTCAAAATTTCAAAGCAACCGGCAAGGAACTTTCGGAGATTAACGATTTTGTACAAACGAACATTTCTGTTTTTATTTATATGGATATACAGACGTTATATATAAGTATCTACATGTTTTGGTCACCATAGCGAACCACTAAGTAAAATTTTTATTAATTTTGCCCCGAGGGATGGGGGCCAGAATTTACCTGAGGGCCACTGTTTGGTGGCCTTAATGAGGACAGGAAGCCAGCAACTAGTCAAAGGTCCCTCATTGGTCCCGATGATTTTATCGAGCTAGATTTTAAATTGTAGCAGTGTTTTGGCATTTATGGCTTCAGCAGGTAGGCAGTTCCATGTGTTTATAAACCTATGGATGGAAAAGGACCTTCTGATTTTTGTTCTAAATTGTGGCTTGTTAAGCTTGAAACCATTATTCCTTGTTTGTGTTACAACTGACCTTTTGAACAAGTGGTCTTGATCAATGTTCTCCAAATCGTTCAGCATTTTAAAAGTTTTGATGAGATCAGCCCTGTTATGTCTGGTTTGGAATGTTGTTAGCCTCGATCTGTAGCTCTCAAATGCTACTATGTGAAAAAACATCTGTATAGTGTGGTACACATTTTACAGTGTGCTAACCCCTTAATAGTGTGGCAGCGTCTTTAAGTACTGTATAGTTACCCACCTTTATAGTATGGTTGTCCTTGTACTCACCTAATTGTACTTACGGGGGTTGAGCTGTCTCTTTGGTCCCGCCTCTTACCATCAATCAACTGGTGTATAGATTCCTGAGCCTACTGGGCTCTATCATATCTACATTTGAAACTGTGTATGGAGTCAGCCTCCACCATATCACTGCCTAATACATTCCATTTATTAACTGCTCTGAAACTGAAAAAATTCTTTCTAACGTCTCTGTGGCTCATCTGGGTACTAAGTTTCCACCTGTGTCCCCTTGTTCGTCTCCCACCCGTGCTGAAGAGTTTGTCTTTGTCCACCCTGTCAATTCCCCTGAGAATTTTGTAGGTGGTTATCATGTCTCCCCTTACTCTTCTGTTTTCCAGGGGCGTGAGGTTCAGCTCCTTTAGCCTTTCCTCGTAGCTCATTCCTCTCAGATCTGGGACGAGCCTGGTGGCATACTGCTGAATCTTCTCTAACTTTGTCTTGTGTTTAACTAGGTATGGACTCCAGGCTGGAGCTGCATATTTCAGGATTGGTCTGACATATGTGGTATACAGGGTCCTGAACGATTCCTTACACAAGTTTCTAAAGGCAGTTCTTATGTTGGCCAGTCTAGCATATGCCGCTGATGATATCCTTTTGATGTGGGCCTCTGGGGACAGGTTCGGTGTGATATCAACCCCCAAATCTTTCTCTCTATTTGACTCTTGCAGGATTTCACCTCCAAGATGATACCTTGTGTTCAGCCTCCTGCTCCCTTCGCCTAATTTCATTACTTTACACTTTCCAGAGATGAACTTTATCAGCCATTTTCTAGACCATTCCTCCAATTTGTCCAGGTCATCCTGTAGTCTCTGTCTATCTTCATCCGTCTTGATTCATCTCATAATTTTTGCATCATCAGCAAACATTGAGAGGAACGAGTCTATACCCACCGGAAGATCGTTTACATATATTAGAAACAGGGTGGGTCTAAGTACTGAGCCCTATGGGACTCCGCTGGTGACTTCTTGCCATTCTGATGTCTCCCCTCTCACCGTTACTCGCTGTTTCCTGTTGCTTAAGTACTCCCTTATCCACTGGAGCACCTTCCCTTTTACTCCTGTCTGTTGCTCCAACTTTTTTAACAGCCTTTTATGGGGTACTGTGTCAAAGGCTTTCTGGCAGTCCAGGAAAATGCAGTCGACCCACCCATCTCTTTCCTGCCTAATTTTTGTTGCCTGGTTATAGAATTCTATTAAACCTGTGAGGCACGATTTACCATCTCTGAACCCACGTTGTTGGTGCGTAACAAAGTTATCTCCCTCCAGATGCTCTACGAGCCTTTTCCTCACGATCTACTCCATCACCTTGCATGGTATACAAGTTAGGGAAACTGGCCTGTAGTTCAGTGCCTCTTGCCTGTCACCCTTCTTGTATATTGGGACTACGTTAGGTGTCTTCCAACTTTCTGGTAGGTCTCCTGTTTCCAGTGACCTGTTATACACCATAGAGAGTGGCACACTTAGTGCTTCTGCACCTTCCTTTAGTATCCATGGTGAGAGTCTGTCAGGCCCAACAGCTTTTGTCACATCCAGCTCCAGCAGACACCTTTTGACCTCATCACTGGTGAGGTCAAATTCCTCCAAGATTGCTTGGTGTGCCTCCTCCTCATTTAGTGTAGGGGCTTCTCCTTGTTTTATTGTGAAGACCTGGAATCTCTTGTTGAGTTCTTCACACACCTCCTTGTCATTCTCTGTGTATCTGTTCTCCCCTTTTTCAATTTCATCACTTGTTCCTTCAGTGCTGTTTTCCTCCTGATGTGGCTGTGGAGCAGCTTTGGTTGGGTCTTGGCTTTACTCGCTATGTCATTTTCATACTGTCTTTCTGCTTCCCTCCTCACTCTGAGGTACTCATTTCTGGCCCTCTGGTATCTCTCCCTGCTCTCCGGTGTTCTGTTATTTCTGTAGTTTCTCCATGTTCTTTTACTCAGTTGTTTCGCTACCTTGCATTCCTGGTTGAACCATGGGTTTTTCTGCTGTTTTTCGTTTTTCTCCTTTTGGACCGGGATAAACCTTTCTGCAGCTTCCTGGCACTTCTGGGTGACAAAATCTATCATGTCCTGCACAGTCTTGTCTCTAAGTTCTGTTTCCCATGGTATTCCCCTGAGGAAGTTCCTCATCTCGTCATATTTTTCTCTTCGGTAATTTAGTCTTTTCCCCTCCGATCCCATCCTTGGATAGGTTTTCCCTACCTCCACCAAGTACTCAAAAGTCAGTACACTGTGGTCACTCATTCCTATGGGGGCTTCACTTTGACTGCCCTTATTTTTGACTCATTCAAGGTGAATATCAGGTCGAGTCTAGCTGGTTCATTATTGCCTCTCATTTTTGTGGGTTCCCTGAAATACTGGTTCAGAAAGTTCCTTGTTGCCACTTCCAAGAGTTTAGCTCTCCATGTATCTTCATCTCCATGTGGGTCCCCATTCTCCCAGTCTATCTTTCCATGATTAAAATCGCCCATAATTAAGAGTCTTGAGCCATTCCTGCAGGCAACTGAAGCTGCTGTCTCTATTATATTATTGGTTGCCATGATGTTCCTATCAAACTCCTGTCTGGGTCTTCTGTCATTTAGGGGAGGGTTGTAAATGACTGCCACTATTATCTTAGGTCCACCCATTGTTATAGTTCCTATTAAGTAATCTCTGAACCCGTCACAGCCCAGAATTTCCATCTCTTCAAAACTCCAGTCCTTCCTTATCAGCAGGGCCACTCCTCCACCTCCTCTCCCTTCCCTCTCTTTCCTTACTATATAGTAGTCCTTTGGAAACACAGCATCTGTTATGACTCCTGACAATTTTGTTTCCGTGAGTCCTATTACATCAGGGTTTTCTTCTTGCGCCCTTTCTGCCAGTTCACTTGCTTTATTGGTAATCCCATCAATGTTTGAGAACATTACCTTGAAGCTCACTTTCTTATATCCAATTTCATCCTCACTCCCCACAAGTGTAGGAAGTTGTTCCATGGTCATTGCTACTTGGGTAGGCTCACCCTCCTGTGAGGTAGTTGCCAGGGGTTCAGGGGGAGGTGGAGTGGGGATGGAGGGCTTAGGTCTTGCTCAGGCCTGCTTGGGGCAGGAAGAAGTCCTGAGGGGGCAGGGATTGCTTGGGGAGAGGGCACGCTTGCAGTTGACAGGGGTTTTGGGGGGAGGTGGAGTGGGGGGGATAGAGGGCTTAGGTCTTGCCTGGGCCTGCCTGGGGCAGGAAGAAGACCAGGGGATGGGAAAGCAGAGGATACTCGGGGTAAGGAGAGAGGGAGGATTTGGGTGATATGGCGGGCATTGTGCAAGGGCAAGGAAGGGTTTGTGCTGGGGGTTAGGGGGGCCCCTATTGGGGGGGAGGGCCGGTGGTCTTGTGTGATACACGGTCTACAATGTGGTACCCCTTGTGTCGTACATTCTGTATATTGTAGCACACCCTTTGTAGTGTAACATATCCTTTACAGTGTGTAAAGAATATGCCTCTATAGTACAAGATCAGTGCATCACAAAGTCCACAATCCCTCCCTCCCTCTCCTCCTCAGTAACAGGTAATAAAAACATTCAACACACCTGGACGTTCACAGCATATACTATGATAAAGAAGTATAACAACACAGTCTGGCAAACTGACACACACACAGGCGGCTGGCAACAGAATATCATCTAACCTTGGAAATCCCTTCAGCTGATATGTTGGGCCATAGTAAGACGTTAATTCACAGGCACACCTAAACAGGACGTACATTTGCAATTTTTTCATCTTGCATGCAAATGATTCTCTTACTTTAGGATCTGGGTTAGAGTCCATAGAATTACCCAAATCTACCCAAAACTACTCAAAATATCTTAGAATTAAATGAGATGTCTAAATGTATCAATTTAATTATTAGAACATATGCATGGTGAAACTTAGTAATTTCGGATGGATTTAAAGAATAGACACTTGTATCAAAATATTCTGATTGTACAAAGTGCATAACAAGTGAACAAATGTAGCGTGTCCTATAATGTCCTGGCAGAAACCTATTGACATCCTGATGTCTACATAGGTATTATCCAACATAATAATAATAATTCATTGTGTCGTGGGGACAGGCAGCCAAAGTATATTCATACACGTTAGGTTTATATTGAGGCCCCCCCCCTCCCAGTGATGGCATTACTGACCCCGCGCAGGATGCACCCTCCCCCCCCCCCTCCACACACACACAACAAGCTGACTAACTCCTGAGTACCTATTTACTGCTGGGTGAACAGAGGCATTAGGTAATAGGTAATGCGCCCAACCATTTCTGTCCCGCCTAGGATTTTCGATTGTGAGCCGATAACTGTTATAAATAATTGTGTGGGGCTTCTATGGGGTACTGGTACTATTAAGGGGTAAGGGTAGTTAGAAGACAGAGTATCAAATATGGGAGAGCTAAAAGGCCCGGCCCCCAAAATAAACTATCCACAGTAGTAATAACTTGCTACTAGACCATATATGTTAGTCTAAGGGTTGATCAATGCGCTCCCACACTGGAAGAAGAGATACTCTGTAATTCATGTACTTATTTATTAACCCCTTAACAACCCCCCATATACACTCACACCAATAACAATAATAATAATAACTTTACCACACTATCTTACGTTAAAAGCCTTGGTCCACGTAGGCAGGATACAAGGTTTACACTAATAACAAGCTAGGGTAAAGTACTACTGGATAAGCACTGAAGCTGGATGCAGCTTAGGGTAGTGAAACCACGTGGGACCCTAATACAAAACACAACACTTAGGGGTACCCAAACACTGGCAAAATACTATCCCCAGGTCTCACCAATCGTTACTACCAGAGTAGGCACACTTAACACCATATAATACTTAACTTAAGGGTACAGGAACTTAGGGTAAGGGAAATAAGTAAGAGGAGAAGGGAGGAGATTAGGGGTGCAGCCACAGAGTAGGTCTCGTCCACACGAACACCAGCCAGAGAAGAGAGAGCTCCTAGCGACCAGCTGGCCTCCCTCATGTCGTGGTGCCGGAAGGAGCCTAATTGATCGTGCAGCTAAGCACATTAAAGATCTTCCCCTATGCAATGTATTGTTACTTTACAAATGATTAGAAAGTATTAGTAAGCAAAGTTGGTGCCTATGTTATTATTTAATAATCAACCCCCAGCTCAGTCTTTAAATGCTCCTTGAGAAACAACAATAGTCTTACGTCTGGCAGGGAAGATACAAACAATTGCCGCTAGTGATGCACCTAACTGTACTACCAGAAAGTTTAATAGCTCAATTTTGACCTCTGGTTTCCACTGGAGAACCCAGGGTCGTAACAATAACGAACAAGGCAGATGAAGCTACATGCATCAAATATATGATATATAAAATAATAATAAATAAATGTTTATTCAGAATTGTGGGGTTCAGTCCCTGAGCCCATTATGTGCCTCTGTAACCCTTTCCACTACCGCCCATAGGATGGGTATGGGGTGCATGATAAATGAACTTAACTTAAAAACTAGCCAGGTAAACACACACAGAAATAACAGTAGCGTATACATCAAATGAACAAATCCAAGTGAAGGCAAAGAGGAGAATACCTTGTTGGAGTAAATGCGAAGAGGTAGAAGAGCTTGCTGACAGAGCCCGGGTGCATGGGGGGGAATTGTGTAAAATTCCGGTCTGGGCTTGGGTGAAGCTGCGGGAGCCGTGTGGGGGCAGTAGCACTTCAGGTTGCAATTATTTTGACCATGTCGTGGTGCAATCGACTACGGCGCTTCTGGGATTATCTCGGACGTAGGTTCGAACCCTCATCACAGCCATTGTGGATTTGTTCATTTAACCAGGTAAAAGTACATATATTCAAAATGAGTTATAAACAGAATGTTGGATTTCTAGATAAAACTAGTACATAATATGCCTAAAGCCACTAATACACACAGCGTTTTGGGCAAGATATGGGAAAACATTTGGACTAAAACACGAAATTGAAGTCGACCTAGGTATTCCAATTTCTATTGTCAAAACTCCCCTACATCAAGAAATAAAGGCTGACCGAAGGACACTGACACTCAAAGGGCAGAAAATACTGGTATAAAAGTTATTTTTACAACTTTATTCCATTCAGATATTTTTTAGAATTATATGTTTGGAAATCATGAGCTTCCACCAGACAGCGTGACATTAAAATGGTCTGATTAGGTTAGGATATGTTGACCAAACCACACACTAGAAGGTGAAGGGACGACGACGTTGATTATTGCCACCGAAGGCGGCTAGTTTATTGTGCACCCCATACTCATCCTGTGAGCGGTAGTGCAAAAGCATTACAGAGGGCACAAAAGGTCTTTATCAGACCTCATCTTAGATTATTTCATAAACAATTTCATCTATCCTTCACACCTTATAGTTACAATGTCAGCTATTTACAGAGTAAGTGCTATTTCAAGAGCTGCATATTTACAGTAAGTTATCATACATTAATGGTAGGTCTGATCGCTAATACATTAATGTATGATGTTTCGGTCCGTCCTGGACCATTCTCAAGTCGATTGTCTTTCAAGTGAGATTGTCATTCTCACAATCGAGTTGAGAATGGTCCAGGACGGACCGAAACGTCGTCGTCCCTTCACCTTCTAGTGTGTGGTCTGGTCAACATACTTTAGCCAATTATTGTGACACATCGCCTCCACAGGTTAGGATATCGTTTCTTTTGGCATGAAACTGCAGGTAGTAAATTCCCAGTAATACAATTTGGTCATTGTGTGACGAATCTTTGTTTTAACATGCTTCTCACTTGATTATAGAGAGCCGCAGGGTCCTATAGCTCCTAGATACATTGAATGATTCCTGTTCCGGCCAACACTGCTAACATGATATAAACATAAATATATAGCAATTAAACTAAATTTTCAACACCAGTGATGAAAAGTGCAATGTAGGAAACACAAGATATATGTTTGCACAAGAGCCGAGTATAGGGATTGTGTTAACAGCAATTATTAAATTAAATTAAATTAAATTAATTTTTTTATTCAGGAAAAGTACACACATAGACGATGAGTTACAAACATAATGTTGGATTTATAGATAGAGCTAGTACATACAATACCTAAAGCCACTAATACGCATAGCGTTTTGGGCAAGGTGTGGGGGGAAAAACACTTAGACTAAAATTTATAGTAATTGCGATTAAAGTATAAATTGTGCTAAAAAAAGAAAAAGGGGAACATGGCAGAAATCAGCAATTGTACAAGTTGGTCAACAAACAGCATTGTTTAATATAGCAAGACATGGGTTGACATTTAGGGGGTAAGGTACGTTACATGGAGTTTATTAGGTAGTGCTTAGTTTTGCTCTTAAACTGGTAGAGGGAGGTAGTCTTTGACATGATTGGGAAGGTCATTCCACGTTCTGGGTCCCTTGATTTGTAGTTTTTCTTATACAGTACTTTTGTTACGTTGATAATAGGCTGCTGGGTTGATACGTTGATGATAGGCTACTGGGTTGATAAGTTGATGATAGGCTGCTGGGTTGATACGTTGATAGGCTACTGGGTTGATACGTTGATGATAGGCTGCTGGGTTGATACGTTGATAGGCTACTGGGTTGATACGTTGATGATAGGCTGCTGGGTTGATAAGTTGATGATAGGCTACTGGGTTGATAAGTTGATGATAGGCTACTGGGTTGATAAGTTGATGATAGGCTACTGGGTTGATACGTTGATGATAGGCTGCTGGGTTGATACGTTGATGATAGGCTACTGGGTTGATAAGTTGATGATAGGCTACTGGGTTGATAAGTTGATGATAGGCTACTGGGTTGATACGTTGATGATAGGCTACTGGGTTGATAAGTTGATGATAGGCTACTGGGTTGATAAGTTGATGATAGGCTACTGGGTTGATATGTTGATGATAGGCTACTGGGTTGATACGTTGATAATAGGCTGCTGGGTTGATACGTTGATGATAGGCTACTGGGTTGATACGTTGATGATAGGCTGCTGGGTTGATAAGTTGATGATAGGCTGCTGGGTTGATACGTTGATGATAGGCTACTGGGTTGATACGTTGATGATAGGCTGCTGGGTTGATACGTTGATGATAGGCTGCTGGGTTGATACGTTGATGATAGGCTACTGGGTTGATACGTTGATGATAGGCTACTGGGTTGATAAGTTGATGATAGGCTGCTGGGTTGATACGTTGATGATAGGCTACTGGGTTGATACGTTGATGATAGGCTACTGGGTTGATACGTTGATGATAGGCTGCTGGGTTGATAAGTTGATGATAGGCTACTGGGTTGATAAGTTGATGATAGGCTACTGGGTTGATAAGTTGATGATAGGCTACTGGGTTGATAAGTTGATGATAGGCTACTGGGTTGATAAGTTGATGATAGGCTACTGGGTTGATAAGTTGATGATAGGCTGCTGGGTTGATACGTTGATGATAGGCTACTGGGTTGATACGTTGATGATAGGCTGCTGGGTTGATACGTTGATGATAGGCTACTGGGTTGATACGTTGATGATAGGCTGCTTAAATTAGTTGTTAGGTTGACGATAGATGGGTGATACGTTGCTGGATTGATGGTACGCGGGTCGATTGATGGTAGACTGCTTGGTTGTTCAGTAGTGTGGACGACAGGTGGAAGGAAGGTCGTCACGGCACACTGGCATGAGAGACATCACCTGGGTCAGGGCTGCCGGAGACACACCCGCCAACTCCCACCACAAACTCCAGGGTTAAACATTTAAGTCAAACCTCAATTCAATTTTTTTTTATTATGCACTCCATACCCGTGCCGTGGGCGGTGGTGGAAAGGGTTACAGAGGCACATAATGGGCTCAGGAACTGAACCTCAGAGTTCGTCTGGCTAATCAAGTGACAATCTTGTGAAGTTAGTTACACAATTGTTAACGTTACATACACATGTACATATACAATAATTTACACAAATACATATACATTTCAATTATCTTTTCCAAGTGATCCAACAAGAGGCTTGCAAGGTAGTTATAACCTAAATTACAATCACGGTACAATTATAAACTCAAAATATAAAGACGATAAAATTAGAGGTAAGCGCTGCTGAAATTATTTGATGTCAAACGTTTGTAAGAAGCTTACATGAAGCACAAACTTAAAACAAATCTAAATACTAAGGAAAAATATATAAAATAAAGAGCCAAAATAAATAAGTATTATAAAAGACGAAATAAATTTAATAGCCAAAATATATAACTTAAAATTCAGTGATGGTTACTTTGAAGTTACCTTGAGATGGTTTCGGGGCTTAGTGTCCCCGCGGCCCGGTCTCTGACCGGTCTGGTCAGAGACCGGGCCGCGGGGACACTAAGCTGGTCCTGGTCAACTAGGACCAGCTAGGACCAGCTGGTCCAGTCCTGGTTGCTGGACTGGTCAACTAGGCTGTTGGACGCGGCTGCTCGCAGCCTGACGTATGAGTCACAGTCTGGTTGATCAGGTATCCTTTAGAGGTGCTTGTCAAGTTCTCTCTTGAACACTGTGAGGGGTCGGCCAGTTATGTGCTTTTATTTATTTATTTATTTATTTATTTATTTATTTATTTATTTATTTATTTATTTATATACAAGAAGGTACATTGGAATTGTGAGGATACATAGCATAGTGATCACATTCTTGTAAAGCCACTAGTACGCCCAGAGTTTCGGGCAGGTCCTTAATTTAACATAATTTTAGGTAGGTGAATTCAAGCAACATTTATAAAATGATAACAGGTACATTGCAAGACAAAAAATGAGACGAGAGAGATTAGAAGGTATATTAAAGCACATTGGAAGCTCTGATTGATTGCATTAACAGCATGATTGGTAATTTAACAAAGATTAATAGACATAATACAGCATATTGATAGCACATATACGAAGACAACAGTGATCACAATGGTAAAGTTGTTTGGTTTAGGTACATAAAGATTGGGAGATTGAGTAGCACTAGATACAGTACAATTTTAAAGCACGAGGTAGGAAACTATGAAGATGAAATTAGGTACTTTTTGGTTTTGGTTTTGAATGAGGCAAAAGTTGGACAGCTTTTCAATTCATTAGGTAATGAGTTCCATAGACTAGGTCCCTTTATTTGCATAGAGTGTTTACACAGATTAAGTTTGACTCTGGGGATATCAAAGACATATTTATTTCTGGTGTGGTGATAATGGGTCCTATTACATCTGTCCAGGGAGAGTTTCAAAGCATGGTTTGCACTTAAGAACAGGGTTTTATAAATGTAGTTGACACGTACAAGAGAATGTGTGGAATGAGTTTGTGTTTAGCATGTTAGGAGATTTAAACAAGGGAGCTGAGTGTTGTCTGAAAGAAGAGTTTGTTATTGTTCTGATAGCAGATTTTTGCTGGGTGATGATGGACTTGAGGTGGTTTGCAATGGTATACCCCCATGCACAGATACAATAATTAAGATGGGGATAGATCAGTGCATAATATAGTGAGAGGAGAGCAGAGTTAGGAACATAATAACTGATTTTGGAGAGTAATACCAACTGTTTTAGAGACTTTCTTAGTTATGTGTTGTATGTGGGTGCTGAAGTTGAGTCTCTTGTCTAGGAATAGGCCAAGAAACCTTCCTTCAATTTTTATTACTAATGTTAACATTGTCTATCTGAAGCTGAATTGCATTTGTTGATTTACTTTCAAATAAGATGTAGTAGGTCTTTTCTATGTTTAGTGTGAGTTTGTTGGTTGACATCCATAAGTGGACTTTTTGTAGTTCATTATTCACAACATTATTTAATGTGTGGGGGTTGGGGTCTGAATAGATGAGAGTAGTATCATCAGCAAACAATATAGGTTTAAGGATGTTAGAGACATTAGGCAGATCATTGATGTATATAAGAAATAGGAGAGGTCCTAGGATGCTGCCCTGTGGCACCCCTAGGGTTATTGGTACAGTGGGAGAGGTTATATCATTGATGGCTACACATTGGTGTTTATCACTAAGATAGGATCGGATATAGTCCAGGGCAAGGCCTCGGATTCCATAATGATGGAGTTTACGTAAGAGATAGTTGTGATTAACAGTATGAAAGGCCTTTCTCAGGTCAATGAAGAGTCCAATCGGAAACTCATTTTTGTCAAGGGCTGAAAAGATTATATCAAGCAGACTAATAATTGCATCGTTGGTACTCTTTTTGGAAGCGGAAGCCAAACTGACAGGGGCTGAGTATGTCGAATTTTGCGAGGTAGGAGTAGAGCTGTTTGTAGATAATTTTTTCAAATATTTTTGATAGTATGGGTAGGTTTGATATTGGTCTATAATTGTTTATGTCCGCCGGATTGCCTCCTTTATGAACTTGGGGTACTCTTGCTTTTTTAAGAATATCAGGGAAGGTATGACACTCTAGGGATTTGTTGAACAGCAGAGCTATGGGTAGCGCAAGGGCATGGGAGGCGCTCTTGTATACAATGGTTGGAATTTCACTGATGTTCCCAGCTTTGGTTTTTAGTGAGTGTATGATGGACACATCATCTGTCGGGCTGATTGGTGAAAGGAGAAGAGAGTTTGGATAGCTGCCTGAGAGATATGTGTTGATATGTGTCTGAGTCTGTGGGATTTGTCTGGCAAGTTTAGCACCAACTGATGAAAAGAAGCTATTAAATTCATTTGCAATTTCTAAATCATTTGACGGTGTATAGCCATCCTTATAGAGTTTTATCTGGTTATATGAGCATTGTTTAGTTCCTAGAATATTAGATATAGTTTTATGTGTAGTGGAAGCGTGTTGAACAGTCTCGGGCCTCTGATGTTGATAGTTCTCTCTTGAACACTGTGAGGGGTCGGCCAGTTATGTCCCTTATGTGTAGTGGAAGCGTGTTGAACAGTCTCGGGCCTCTGATGTTGATAGTTCTCTCTCAGAGTACCTATTGCACCTCTGCTCTTCAACGGGGGTATTCTGCACATCCTGCCATGCCTTCTGGTCTCGTGACGTTATTTCTGTGTACAAGATTGGGATAAGCATAAGGCTTTTATGATTTCTGGACACTAGTTGTATGTTGTACAATGACCCCGGGGATTATAGGTAAGGCTCCTTCCTGCTGAAGACCATCTTACATGGATGTATGTGTTAGGGGAGTCGGGGGATTAGTTTACAGTAGGTAGTGAGGTTTTTAAGATCTCTGACTCCTGTCGTGTTCACACGTGGTGTGCTTGAAGGCCATGCAATTAGGCATATTTCTATCACACTGTCCCATACTATCTTGAGGTCAAATCCTAATATATTTACGAAGAATCATGTTATTAGGTTATTAAGCCTAATAACATTGAGTAGGTGTTATTAGGTTTAATCTAGTTGTGGGGTATTGTAATGTTTGTCGTTATTTTCGAAAATGACAAACCAAAAACTTAATCATAGGTGCACAATGAGATCACAAGAACGTGATGTATCTATGAGAAAATGTTGAAGCTACACGAAGGGATCGAACCCGCGTCCCTGACATCAACCGCAAAAATCATGAAAGCGTGAATCTTTTCTCTATTTCTGCGTCCCACACATTTATTTTGCCCCATTGACTTCGACTATGCGAAATGGAATAATCTTTAGTAATTTCTATCGTATAGTTGAAGTATCTGAACACATCCTTGGGTTCCTTTAAGGTTTAAAAATAAGAATTTCTAATTGGCTGAAGGTCTTGTGAGAGCGACACAATGATACCAGCAAATGTCAGCACAGTACTGTGAACTTCAGACACATCACAATGATAATAGCAGGTGTCCCATGATGTCAAGCAACTGTAACAGTCTCGGAGAGGAATGGCGGTTGTGTATTTTAGTTTACATTAAAGGAAATAAAATAAGAATGTGCTCGATACAAGCGAAGTGTTGTGCACAGCTCCGGTTGGAAGCAGGTTGACGAGGAACTGTGTAGAATGAGGCAGGACTTTGTCAACAACGAATACGACAAGGGTTATGTGGAAGAGATCATTAAAAGAAAGGTGATAAAGTGGCCAGCATCTCTGAACGTGTCCCACCAATAAAGCTTTAACAAAGGAACTTCTTTTAAACGCCCCACAAGACAGAAGGAAGTCTTCAAAGACATTATTGATAGAAACGTGATGAGTACCCACACTGATACAGCTCACCATATACTCTAAGAGTCGGGGTATCGCCAACATGCTCGTTAAGAACTCTCCCGACACTAAGCCGACAGACTACTTTCGTTGCGTCTAATTCCTGTAGGTCACTGTGACAGGGGTGGGGACGGGTGGTGGGATGATGGGTCTGGAGATGGGACCTGGGCTGGGACACGTGGGCCTGGAAGTGTTGTTAGCGTGTGGGGGGGGGGGGGGAGGGCTGCAACAGGGTATAAAAGGCAGAGGAGATACCAGCTTCACCACACAGACAAGATGAACTTCAAGCTGTTTGGTCTTCTGCTACTGGTGGTCGCTGCCGGTGAGAACCTCCAGTGGTTACTTGTAAATGTGGGAAGCATTTTCCATTATTGTTACTTTTATTTGATAGTAGATTGAATGCTAGTGGCCATACCGACTGACGGCTGGTATTCTGTACTTCAAGATTACATCAGTATTTTGTTCCTCAGATCTTCATTTATTTGTTTGTCTTTATTAGAGTTTACCAATCTTTATGAAGCAGAGTTTTAGTTGCATCTTAAAGTAATACAGCATTATATTGTAGGCGGTTCCTTTGCTGCGGACACTTACCACAGCTGAGATTAATCACGAGCGCTATGTCATGGGTTCGTATCCTGGCCGGGGAGGATTTACTGGGCGCAAATCCTTAACTGTAGCCTCTGTTTAACTCAACAGTAAAATGTGTACTTGGTTGTAACAATGATTCTTCGCGGCGGGGATCGTATTCCAGGGACCTGCCCGAAACGCTACGCGTACTAGTGGCTCTACAAGAATGTAACAACTCTTGTATATATCTCAAAAAAAAAAAAAAAAAAAAAATTAGAGTGGTTGAGTGTCCTTTTCGTCGTCCACAATATTTGCAATTTTGTTTTTTCTGTTGTGACCACAATCTTCCCAGCATAAAGATAGTTTAGTCACATTCTATGGTGTGTGTCTTGACCCGCTCCTGGTGATGTCTGCTGAAGGTGGATGGCCTGTACCCGGCAACATGGGTAGTATGTGACTATGTTGAAAGGTATGTTGTGTGTCACTGCGTATGAGGCTTCAGGTTTGAGGTGCGGTGTGAGGTACATATATTTCCTTGATGCTGGTAGGTTCAGTCGCAGCTCCACACCAAGGAACACCCTCAAGGGTGGTGACATTTCTCAATGTTGCAAGCCTAGGGTGTATGAGGCTGTTTAGTCATCCACATTTCATTGTTGTCTAGTGATTTTGGGTAATTAATATCCCAGGTAAATTTCGTTTGGATGCTGAATCTGCTATGTATACTTTTAAGGGTTGTTTGGTCTTTCTTACAGGTGTTAATGCTGGGGGAAGTATCATTTAGTATTTATTTATTTATTTATTTATGAGAAGGTACATTGAGTTTATTAGAGTACAGAGACGAACTTTTACATTCTTGTAAAGCCACTAGCGCGCATAGCGCTTCAGGCAGATCCTTATCTAACATATAATTTTAAGAAGGTAATTTCTAGCAAAATTAAAAATGTTTACAGGTACATTGTAAGAAAGTATAATATTTAGGATGGATCTGTTTGCCTGGGTGTAGAAATTAATAAATATATATATTGTTTGACGCCCATCTTGTGTTCGGACATAAATACCATGAACTAAATCGGTTGACTGCGTTTTCCTTTCATTTATCGTAAATTTGTCAATTCAAATTCCTAGATATAAATAGTTTGCTAGCCAGCCAACTTCTACATTTTGAGTGACAAGTGTTCTTTGAGGGTCGAACCTTGTTCAGTGGAGGACCTTGTTCAGTGGAGGACTTTGTTCAGTGGAGGCCCCTGTTCAGTGGAGGACCTTGTTCAGTGGGGGACCTTGTTCAGTGGAGGACCTTGTTCAGTGGGGGACCTTGTTCAGTGGAGGCCCCTGTTCAGTGGAGGACCTTGTTCAGTGGGGGACCTTGTTCAGTGGGGGACCTTGTTCAGTGGAGGACCTTGTTCAGTGGAGGACCTTGTTCAGTGGAGGCCCCTGTTCAGTGGAGGACCTTGTTCAGTGGGGGACCTTGTTCAGTGGAGGACCTTGTTCAGTGGGGGACCTTGTTCAGTGGAGGACCTTGTTCAGTGGGGGACCTTGTTCAGTGGAGGCCCCTGTTCAGTGGAGGACCTTGTTCAGTGGGGGACCTTGTTCAGTGGAGGACCTTGTTCAGTGGGGGACCTTGTTCAGTGGAGGCCCCTGTTCAGTGGAGGACCTTGTTCAGTGGAGGACCTTGTTCAGTGGAGGACCTTGTTCAGTGGAGGCCCCTGTTCAGTGGAGGACCTTGTTCAGTGGGGGACCTTGTTCAGTGGAGGACCTTGTTCAGTGGGGGACCTTGTTCAGTGGAGGCCCCTGTTCAGTGGAGGACCTTGTTCAGTGGAGGACCTTGTTCAGTGGAGGACCTTGTTCAGTGGGGGACCTTGTTCAGTGGAGGACCTTGTTCAGTGGAGGACCTTGTTCAGTGGAGGCCCCTGTTCAGTGGAGGACCTTGTTCAGTGGGGGACCTTGTTCAGTGGAGGACCTTGTTCAGTGGGGGACCTTGTTCAGTGGAGGACCTTGTTCAGTGGAGGCCCCTGTTCAGTGGAGGACCTTGTTCAGTGGAGGACCTTGTTCAGTGGAGGACCTTGTTCAGTGGAGGACCTTGTTCAGTGGAGGCCCCTGTTCAGTGGAGGACCTTGTTCAGTGGGGGACCTTGTTCAGTGGAGGACCTTGTTCAGTGGAGGACCTTGTTCAGTGGAGGACCTTGTTCAGTGGAGGCCCCTGTTCAGTGGAGGACCTTGTTCAGTGGAGGACCTTGTTCAGTGGAGGCCCCTGTTCAGTGGAGGACCTTGTTCAGTGGAGGCCCCTGTTCAGTGGAGGACCTTGTTCAGTGGAGGACCTTGTTCAGTGGAGGACCTTGTTCAGTGGAGGACCTTGTTCAGTGGAGGACCTTGTTCAGTGGAGGACCTTGTTCAGTGGAGGACCTTGTTCAGTGGAGGACCTTGTTCAGTGGAGGCCCCTGTTCAGTGGAGGACCTTGTTCAGTGGAGGACCTTGTTCAGTGGAGGACCTTGTTCAGTGGAGGACCTTGTTCAGTGGGGGACCTTGTTCAGTGGGGGACCTTGTTCAGTGGAGGACCTTGTTCAGTGGAGGACCTTGTTCAGTGGAGGACCTTGTTCAGTGGAGGACCTTGTTCAGTGGAGGACCTTGTTCAGTGGAGGACCTTGCTCAGTGGAGGACCTTGCTCAGTGGGGGACCTTGTTCAGTGGAGGACCTTGTTCAGTGGGGGACCTTGTTCAGTGGAGGACCTTGTTCAGTGGAGGACCTTGTTCAGTGGAGGACCTTGTTCAGTGGAGGACCTTGCTCAGTGGGAGGACCTTGTTCAGTGGGGGACCTTGTTCAGTGGGGGACCTTGTTCAGTGGGGGACCTTGTTCAGTGGAGGACCTTGCTCAGTGGAGGACCTTGCTCAGTGGAGGACCTTGCTCAGTGGGAGGAAATTGCTCAGTGGACTTAAAAATTTGTTGAGGATATTTGTAGCCTAATTTCTAGCCACTTATATATTGTGGTGTTGATGGGGTGATTGTGGTTCTCGTAGTGAAGACGAGGTCATTGGCGTAGCTAATGACCTCGTGTGGCTGTAGTTTTACATTAACAACCTTTCCCATCAAGATTAGGAACACGGATGGGCTGCATACTTCTCAACCTTGCGGTGTACCATTCTCTAGGGTCTTGTACTAGGGTCTTGTACACTGTTAGGTAGTAATGAACCCAGCTGAGTAAGTTGCCTCTCACCCACTTTTTTAAACTAATGCATGATGGGTTCTTAATACAAATGTTTTTTTTTTCTAACTAAGAAAAGTTGTTTAGTATTTGAATATCCAAAGACGTTAGTCAATTCAGCTCCTGCGAATATGTCGAGATGAAAAAGTCGAATTTCTCGGTGCTCAATAACACTACAAACATCTGTTACGTCTTCTCCAGATATTTACCATTCAGACTGTAGCACAGTGGTCTACAGCTTCGACTCACAACCGAGGATGCCGGGTTAAATCCTCGGTAGGGTTGAAATGATGGGCACGTTTCCTTTCACCTAATGCCTTTATTCACCTAGTAGGGAGGGTACCAGGGAGTTAAGCAATTGTTTTGGATTGCATCCTGGGGAAGGTCAGTAGTTAGCTTAGAGAGGGGGGGGAGGAGACCCTCGATAAGCCGAAGTACAGGCTTCTTGTCCCCGACAATGGGAATTATACCAATGGGTGAACAGTATAGTCACAAGACCCCATAAGAATTGACATGATATTGCAGTTGTTAACACATCAACACCCAGAAAGTTGATTTATGTTAGTAACAATAAAGTGTCCAATAAAGTTACCAGAATTTACCGCAATTTACCTGAGGGCGAAGTTTACTGAGGGCAATTTACCTGGGGGTGCCGGTCGGCCGAGCGGACAGCACACTGGACTTGTGATCCTGTGGTCCTGGGTTCGATCCCAGGCGCCGGCGAGAAACAATGGGCAGAGTTTCTTTCACCCTATGCCCCTGTTACCTAGCAGCAAAATAGGTACCTGGGTGTTAGTCAGCTGTCACGGGCTGCTTCCTGGGGGTGGAGGCCTGGTCGAGGACCGGGCCGCGGGGACACTAAAGCCCCAAAATCATCTCAAGATAACCTCTCAAGATCTCAAGGGCCTCTGACACTTTAGTTGCCTCGATGAGGACAGGAAGCCGGTGGCTTGTCAAAGATTCCCTCCTTTTTCCCTGGTTATCTTTTCCAGTTGTATTTTAAAATTGAACAGAGTTTTGGCATTTACGGCTTCGGCAGGTAGGCGGTTCCATGGGTTTATAACCCTGTGAGTGAAAAGCAACTCCTGTTCTCAGTCCTACAGTGTGGCTTGTTGAGCTTTGAACCGTTGCTCGTTGTTCATGTTACATCTGACCTTTAGAAGAAATTGTCCGGATCAACATCCTCCAAAATGTTCAGTATTTTAATAATTTCAATGAGATCCGCCCTGTCATGCCTGGTTTGTAGTGATGTTAGTCCTGTGGCCTTCAACCATTCCTGATACATGAATTGACTTACTTCTGGAATGATTTGTGTTGCACTTCCTCCAGAGCTGTCTTTCTGAAGATGAGGTCTCCATGCTTGGATATAGTAATCTAAATGGGGCGCACCAGAGATTTATACAATTGAATATCTACCTTCTTTTCCTTAAAGTCAAAGGTACGCTTGATTATTCCCAGGGTTTGGTTAGTTTTTTTGACTTGTGCAGCTTTCAGTGAATAGTAGATTTTGACTCCAAGGTCCTCTCAAATGCTCACTGAAATGGCCAAATATGTTACATAATACTACAAATATCCCCAAAACTCGGAAATACTTCTTATAAGTTCTTTTCAGCTACAATTTAGCACAGTGAATAGAAGCGAAAGGAGACTTTCAGTGAAGTAACTACAAACCAATACTAATTGTAATAGGCTAATGTAAACAGGCAATATTTTTGTTTGAATGTATTACGAAAAACTTTTACTTCTTATAAATTTATTACAATTAATATAATAATATATTAAATGGGTCTTTAAGTTCACGATTGTTATGAATCACTCTACTGAACTTAACTGTCACTGTGTGTAAATGGTTGATGTATCACAGTTTGTTTCTGATGAGTCGACTTAATGAACAGCGGAAAGTTTATATATGCAGGTGAGTATATATATATATATATATATATATATATATATATATATATATATATATATATATATATATATATATATATATATATATATGACAATGAACATTGTCACATTCTTAATCACGTGTTTATTTTCGTGATATACACACACACACATATATATATATATATATATATATATATATATATATATATATATATATATATATATATATATATATATATATATATCGTACCTAGTAGCCAGAACGCACTTCTCAGCCTACTATGCAGGGCCCGATTTGCCTAATAAGCCAAGTTTTCCTGAATTAATATATTTTCTCTAATTTTTTTCTTATGAAATGATAAAGCTACCCAATTCATTATGTATGAGGTCAATTTTTTAATTGGAGTTAAAATTAACGTAGATATATGCCCGAACCTAACCAACCCTACCTAACCTAACCTAACCTATCTTTATAGGTTAGGTTAGGTTAGGTAGCCGAAAAAGCTAGGTTAGGTTAGGTTAGGTAGCCGAAAAAGCTAGGTTAGGTTAGGTTAGGTAGGTTAGGTAGTCGAAAGTAAATTAATTCATGAAAACTTGGCTTATTAGTCAAATCGGGCCTTGCATAGTAGGCCGAGAAGTGCGTTCTGGCTACTAGGTACGACATATATATATAATATATAATATATATATTATTAAATATGACCGAAAAAGTAAGATTAATAATTCTAACACGAATTTTCTCGATCTTTCTTACGTTTCTTTTCACTGTTGATGGTAATTCAAAAATCAATTCTCCAAAATTCATTTTTATTTCTAGTCTGACGCGACACTTGAGCGCGTTTCGTAAAACTTATTACATTTTCAAAGACTTTAGTTTACACACACACACACACAACTTTAACTGAATAGAGCTTAAACATCTTCGAGTTTTTATACCTACATTTGGGTGAGGTGACATGTTACAATAGTTTTGGATGAGGTGAAAATAAACTTTTAACACAAGACAGGTTTACACAAGACACAAGACAAGTTTAACACAACAACACAGAAATCATCGATAGATACAGCGATAGCAGGCGGCTTGACATCTGCGAGGCACTACACATCAAGAAGTGGGACCAAAGAGCCAAAGCTCAACCCCCGCAAGCACAATTAGGTGAGTACCAGCAATCAACAGCCAATTAATGCACAACTATATTCTACCCACTTCAAGACTTCGCTCCAATATAGAAGCATCAAGAAATATGGGCCAATAAAAATAGGCCTTCTGCAGTTACCTACCTTTAATACCCATTGTTTCGTGTACTGTCTTGTGTTAAAAGTTTATTTTCACCTCATCCAAAACTATTGTAACATGTCACCTCACCCAAATGTAGGTATAAAAACTCGAAGATGTTTAAGCTCTATTCAGTTAAAGTTGTGTGTGTGTGTGTGTGTAAACTAAAGTCTTTGAAAATGTAATAAGTTTTACGAAACGCGCTCAAGTGTCGCGTCAGACTAGAAATAAAAATGAATTTTGGAGAATTGATTTTTGAATTACCATCAACAGTGAAAAGAAACGTAAGAAAGATCGAGAAAATTCGTGTTAGAATTATTAATCTTACTTTTTCGGTCATATTTAATAATATATGTCTACAGGAAAGACTGCTACCAAAATATACTAATATATAATATATATATATATATATATATATATATATATATATATATATATATATATATATATATATATATATATATATATATATAATATATATATATAATGTTGTACCTAGTAGCCAGAACGCAGTTCTACTAAGCAAGGCTCGATTTGCCTAATAAGCCAAAATTTCCAGAATTTCAATATTTTTCTCATTTTTTTTCTTATGAAATGATAGAGCTATTCATTTCATTATGTATGAGTTAATTTTTTTTTAAATTTGAGTTAAAACTAACGTAGATATATGACCAAACTTAACCAACCCTACCTAACCTAACCTAAACTTACATAACTAAATCAATAATTTATGCTCTTAATATAATATAATAATAATTAAAATAAACCAATAGGAAACAATTTATTGAAAATATAGAAAATCACTCGGCTTATTAGGCAAATCGGACCTTGCATAGTAGGTCGAGAAGTGCGTTCTGGATACTAGGTACGACATATATATACATAAGGCAGGCTCGCCATTTTTGTCTTTAATTCATTTTTTATTTAATTCTATTTTTATTTAAAGTTTCGTAGCAAACTGGCTGCTATATTCAAGCAAATCCTGTTGAACCCTAAACAAATACTGGTGCCTTTACGTGTCTTCAACCAGCAACAAATTGCACACGTTTACAAGTTTAGCCTAAATATTTCATAACTATATGTATTAATACGACACCCACATTACCCGCCTCTGCTCTCCACCCTTAGACCCCCGGCCCTCCACCAACGCCCTCCAACCACAGCCCATGCTCTCCACCCACGCCCTCCACCCACAGCCCACGTCCTCCACTTCCGTTCACATCCTTCGTCCTCCTCCATCACTTCCACGACCCCCATCTCCTCGTCCCCACCACAACAAGTCGTGTCCCACGTTGATTGTCCATTACTAACTTGTGTCACTTGCCCCGTGTGTGGGGGCTGGTGGTGGTGTGCCTCCTCAGCTGAGGCAGAGTGGCAGTGTACAGCCTTCCAGTGTGCTGGTGAGGACCTGTGTATCCCCACCCGCTACCTCTGTGACGGAGAAAACGACTGTATCGACGGAAGTGATGAGGCTGATTGTAGTAAGTTACTGAGACGTGTTTTCTCTCTCTCTCTACCTCTCTCTGTCTCTCTCTCTCTGTCTCTCTCTCTCTGTCTCTCTGTCTCTCTGTCTCTCTGTTTCTCTGTCTCTCTCTCTGTCTCTCTCTCTCTCTCTCTCTCTCTCTCTCTCTCTCTCTCTCTCTCTCTCTCTCTCTCTCTCTCTCTCTCTCTCTCTCTCTCTCTCAGGAATTAAATTTTCACTTTCCTTACAAGCAGCAAAGTGTTTTAGAACCATCTAGAGCCACTTACCTGCGGTTTTCACGTTCCTTAAGTGGGTCTAGCTGTGCATTTTCATGTAAAAAATTATAAACAAAACTATATAAATTATTTTTATTAAAAATTATTAAAAAATATATATATAAATTATAGTAAAAAATAATAAAATTATATGTAAAAAAAATGTTATTAAAAGTAACATGACGTAGTAGCTCTCACCCGTGTGTGCTCACAGCGTCGTGCCCCGAGGGCTTCTACCAGTGCCAGGACAGCACCGTGTGCATCGTCGAGCACTACCTCTGTGACGGCTATTATGACTGTGACTTGGGCGACGACGAAGATTCCTGCTGTAAGTTGTAGTACAAATCTTTCTTTTCACTTGACCTCTCATAAGAACTAAAAGCTCATTATACATCTCAGCAATTAGGCAAACTAACATTCGAATGAGTTATAATAATAATAATAATTTTTATTTAGGTAAAGGTACATACATAAAGAGATTTTACAATGTTTGTTGGCTTTATAGATAGAGCTAGTACATACAATGCCTAAAGCCACTATTACGCAAAGCGTTTCGGGCAGACGCTGTGTTGTGTTGTTTACAAACACAATTCCGTGGAAGTCAAGAATAATAATATAAGTTCCGCCTTCATACACAGACACATGTCAACAATACAAGGTGACCTTTCCTTCAGGCAAGGAAACATTATAAGGAATCCTTCGATGGAAGGCTAGCACTATTATCAAAGAAGCTTTATTGACCTTTGTCATAATAACCCCCACTATTTACGAGTCCCACAGCGAGAGCCTCACTCCACGGCAGCCTAATGGCCATAACCTTTTTGTATATTGAGTTGTATATTTATAGTCAGTCCTATACAGATAGTGGGTAACTTCTTTTAACATTGATCCTCGTATAATTCCCTAGCTCCATCTGTACTGTGCATTGTTACCGGTGTTCCTTGTACCCTTCATCAACCCCCCGTGTACCTTGTAGCCTTCATCAACCCCCCGTGTCCCTTGTAGCCTTCATCAACCCCCCGTGTACCTTGTAGCCTTCATCAACCCCCGTGTACCTTGTAGCCTTCATCAACCCCCGTGTACCTTGTAGCCTTCATCAACCCCCGTGTACCTTGTAGCCTTCATCAATCCCCCGTGTACCTTGTAGCCTTCATCAACCCCTCGTGTACCTTGTAGCCTTCATCAACCCCCCGTGTACCTTGTAGCCTTCATCAACCCCCGTGTACCTTGTAGCCTTCATCAACCCCCGTGTACCTTGTAGCCTTCATCAACCCCCGTGTACCTTGTAGCCTTCATCAATCCCCCGTGTACCTTGTAGCCTTCATCAACCCCCCGTGTACCTTGTAGCCTTCATCAACCCCCGTGTACCTTGTAGCCTTCATCAACGCCCGTGTACCTTGTAGCCTTCATCAACCCCCGTGTACCTTGTAGCCTTCATCAATCCCCCGTGTACCTTGTAGCCTTCATCAACCCCTCGTGTACCTTGTAGCCTTCATCAACCCCCGTGTACCTTGTAGCCTTCATCAACCCCCCGTGTACCTTGTAGCCTTCGTCAACCCCCGTGTACCTTGTAGCCTTCATCAACCCCCCGTGTACCTTGTAGCCTTCATCAACCCCTCGTGTACCTTGTAGCCTTCATCAACCCCCCGTGTACCTTGTAGCATTCATCAACCCCCCGTGTACCTTGTAGCATTCATCAACCCCCCGTGTACCTTGTAGCCTTCATCAACCCCCCGTGTACCTTGTAGCCATCATCAACCCCCGTGTACCTTGTATTCTTCCCCAGCCACCGCGGCACCTGTGTGTTCCGAGGACCAGTACCAGTGCTTCGAGGGCTCCTGCATCGACAAGCAGTTCCTCTGTGACGGCATTGTTGACTGCTACATGAGCGACGACGAGCTGGAGTGCAGTGAGTAGGCTTCACGTACTTACATATCATTTTGGAAAAGTTACCCACTCCACGCCCTTCAGGGTCTTTGTTCCGGACGGTAATACGAGTGCAGGTCATATAGAAGGAAGTTCTAAGCCTGAATAACTATCCAGCACCGGAAAGGGTTACGAGGACAAGACGTTTAGATATGAGGTTGGTGAAAAGGAACGGTGACCAACCATTCTGACTATCGAGGATCGAACGCTGACCCTGCAAGATGCAAGGCCGTCGCTTTGCGAACCAGTCCAAATGGATGGGCAAAAGATAATAATGTGTGCTAAGACGGTGGGAATAGTCAAGGGGTCACGGGGCCTTCCCATGGACGGATCTCGGTGGGATATGGAGGTCTGAGCCAGGATTAACTAAGTATTTGTGCGTTTAAGAACGAAACCTGTACATCTTTACTCGATCATGGCAGCGTACGCTGTATTTATAAAACAGTTTACGAGCTTGGAAACGTCACAACGCAAAGTTTTTATTGTTAAAGATAACTTCGTAATACTTCGGAGCTCAAAAACTGTTTGATAAATGTAAACCAAGTCATCATTATTGAGGAAAGATGTACAGGTTTCGTAACTGGACGTATAAGTGAGTGATGAATCCTGGCCAAGAAATGGTAACCGTAAGTGGTATGATTCTGGAACAAACGGTCCACACCGTTGGGAAGGGCCAACGGAAGGGAAGGAAGTTATGAGACAACGGTAAGCCATTGACTAGGAATCAATGGCTTACCGTTGATTCCTAGGAATCAACGGTAAGCCATGACTAGGAATGGCTTACCGTTGATGACTATGAATCATCCCAAGCGGGTTCCAGGACAGAACCCGAGCTGTGATAGGCGACGGAGTGAAGGAACGGTATTCAACCACTTCGACCATCGGGTAATCGAACGGAGACCTTCAAGAAGCGAGATCGTCACTGTACCAACCAGTCCCAGTGTCGTCATGACAAAGTTGGCGGGAGTGGAACAGGCAAAGATTTTATATTAATGCCTGTCTTTGTTAACATATAAATATTCCATAATAGATCATACTTTTGGTGGTGTTATCCACATTTAATATCGTTCAGCGTACTTAACTCTCACTTAAGTGTACATATAGAATTCATCTGATCATGTAAACTCTATCTCATGTATTATATAATTTGTTAAACGAGGATTGGTGTTGCAGGTGAGTGCAACGAAGGCTTCCTGTGTCCGGATGGTCGGTGTATCGTGGACATGTTCGTGTGTGACGACTTCGAGGACTGTCACCGTGGCGAGGACGAGAAAGACTGCCGTGAGTTGATGACTCGTATCATCACCTTCCTCCTCCATCACTACCACACTCGTTCATTATTATCGTTCATCTCCACCACAAACCCCACCACCACCACCACCATCATCAGCTCCACCACCACCACCATCATCAGCCCCCCCACAACTAGTACCACCACCACATCAACACAAGCACCACTACCACTAAAGAGTTCGTGATGATAACTACAAAGACCATCTTTACAAAAAAAAAATTCACACTAACGAACCTGTCTGTGTTTCACAGCTTGCACACCAACCGACTTCGTTTGTGCCAATGGCGACTGTATCCCAGCAAACTATCACTGTGATGGCTACATAGATTGCTTTGAGGCTACCGATGAGGAGAATTGTGGTTAGTATTGCATTCTGAAACAATGTCTCATTGTAACAAAAATATAACTATTGGCGATGCTTGCTGCAGTTGTAACGTAGCAATAGGCTTTCCTGTGTGTGTCAGCTGGATATTTAGGTTTTCAGGGCTTTGTTTTCTAAGTGCCTTCAGCCACACGATCTTAATTTCAAAGTTGCAAGTGGAGCTAATTGTATTTTTCGTTTATGTAGATTGTAATGAAGGGTATGAGAGCTCAGTAACTAGCCTTGTTTGTGTTAATCTCTTAGAGATGTTTTTGATTGGTTGATTTTGTTGATTTATCTTGTTTTGTTTTGATTTTGGTCTGGTTCATCGAGAACTATCTCATGAACTCTATCTCTATCTTTAGTTTGGTCGATCAAAACAAGATTGGTTAATCCTGTTTTGATTTTGTCTGCATATGGTTGATTTTGTTAATTTATTATGCACCCCATACCCAAGTATGGGTAGTGGGTTAGTTCTGTGGACTATTTCCTAGGTATAATGTAGTAAAATATGCGTTCAATATAACAACCATGATATAAAATGATAGCAGTGATTGACATAGGCACATATATTGGGGGAGTAGGTAGCATAAAATACAGTGCGAGCTTAAGGCACTAGGTAGGAAACTTTGAAGATGAAATTAAGTACTTTTTGGTATTTTTTTATAAGGCGTAGGTTGACAGCTTTTCAATTCGTTAGGGAGTGAGTTCCATAGACTAGGTCCCTTTATTTGCATAGTATTTACACAGATTTAGTTTGACTCTGGGGATATCAAAGATATAATTATTTCTGGTGTGGTGATTATGGGTCCTATTACATCTGTCAATGATCAGATCAGAATTTGCATTTAAGAACAGGGTTTTGTAAATGTAAATGGCACAAGAGAATGTGTGGAGTGAGTTTATGTTTAGCATGGTTTAGGGATTTAAACGGGGGGGGGGGGGTGAGTGTTGTCTGAAAGCAGAGTTTGTTAGTGTCCTGACAGCCTATTTTTGCTGGGTGATGATGGGCTTGAGGTAGTTTGCAGTGGTTGAACCCCCATGCACAGATACCATAGGTAAGATAGGGATAGATTAGTGCATAATATAGACAGATGAGAGCAGAGTTGGGAACATAATATCTGATTCTAGAAAGTATACGAACCGTTTTTGAGACTTTTTTAGTTATGTGTTGTATGTGGGTGCGGAAGTTGAGTCTCTTGTCTAAGTAACTTTCCATCATTTGTATGGCTGATGTTGACATTGTCTGTCTGAAGCTGAATTGCATTTGTTGATATGCTTCCAAATAAAATGCAGTAGGTCTTTTATGTGTTTAGTGTGAGTTTGTTGGTTGACATCCATGAGCGAACTTTTTAAATCCGTTATTCACAACATTATTTAGTGTGTGTGGGTTGGGGTCTGAGTAGATGAGGGTAATATAGATTACCCTATATATGTTAAATCTATAGCAAAAATATAGATTAAAGAATGTTAGAGATATTAGGCAGATCATTGATGTATATAAGAAATAGGAGGGGTCCTTGGATGCTGCTCTGTGGCACTCCAACGGTTAATGGTAGAGTGAAGGAAGTTATGGTGTCTGTCACTAAGATCGGGTCGGATATAGTCCAGGGCAAGGCCTCGGATTCCATAATGATGAAATTTAAGTAAGAGGTAGTTATGGTTAACAGTGTCAAATGCCTTTCTCAGGTCAATGAAGAGTCCAATTGGGAACTCATTTTTGTCAAGGGCTGAGTAGATTATCAAGCAGACTAATAAGTGCATCGTTGGTACTCTTTTGGGAGCGGAAGCCAAACTGACAGGGACTTTGTATGTTGAATTATACGAGGTAGGAGTTGAGCTGTTTGTAAATAATTTTTTCAAATATTTTTCATAGTACGGGTAGGTTTGATATTGGTCTGTAATTGTTTATGTCTGCCGGATTGCCTCCTTTATGAACTGGCGTTACTTGTGTTTTTTAAGCATATCAGGGAAAGTATGAAACTAGAGATTTGTTGAACAGCAGAGCTATGGGTGGCGCAAGGGCATGGAAAACAATCTTGTATAAAATGGATGGTATTTCACTAATGTTCCCAGCTTTGAGTTTTAGTGAGTGTATGATGGACACAACATCTGTAGGGCTGACCGGTGAAAGGAGAAGAGAGTTTGGATAGCTGCCTGTAAGATATGCGGTAACATGTGTCTGTGTAGGATTTTTCTGGCATGGTTAGTACGAACCGATGAAAAGAAGCTATTAAATTCAGTTGCCGTTTCTAAGTCTGTTGCAGGTGAATAACCATCCTTGGAGAGTTTTATCTGGTTATGTAATTGTTGTTTAGATCCTAGGATGTTAGAGATGGCTCTCTATGTGCTTTTCATGTTGCCTTTTTCTTCTTTAAGTCTATTCTCATAATAGGAAAGTTTTGCTCTTCTTATTATACTTGTAAGCACTGATGAATACCTCTTAACTACGTCATTTGTAACTAGGTCGATTCTATTTTTTTCATATTCATGGTTTTTGTGAGCCCCTACAGCCAGGGGTTGTTTAATCTCTTGACAGTTACTTGCTTGGTGAGGAGAGGACAGTGAGTGCTGTTGAGGGTTAAAGTTCTGGAGAGGAAGAGGTTGGCTAATGAATTTATATCCTGTGTATTATTGAATTCTGATTCCCAATTAATATTGTGAAATGCATTTGTGAGGTTGCCTATAGCTGCTTCACTGTGTAACCTTAAGGTAAGTTTCTTGTTATCTGGTGGTGTCCATGTTTGCTCTGAGGAAGGTAGAATAGTGGTCAGTTGTTCTGTCAGTGATTATACCAGATGCAAGGGGAGCTGTCCGTAAGTGATCCAAGGTAGTAGCCGATGTTTAAGTGATTCGGGTGGGCCTGGTGATTGTGGGGATTAACATACAGGTGTTCATGCTGTTAAGGATATTGTCGACTTGAGGGCTATTTTGTTGATAGGTCAATATTAAAATCACCTCGTAGAATGATGTGATTTTTGTTGAGGTCGTTATTTGTGATAAGATTTCTTAGGTTATCTGAGAATGCAAATATATTAGTATTGAAAAATCTATAGATAGCTCCAATAATCATGGAGGATTTAAGGGATTTAATAGAGAACTGAGCAAAGGTATACTCACAGTAGTCGTCTGTGACACTATTGCGAATGAACTGTTACATATCTGTACATATAAAGATGCCATTCTCATCCAAGATATATTGATCACGTGTTCTGCCGCAGACGCGACAGAAGCACCGCGTGCCTCCAGGCCCCTCCGCCGCAGGACCCGCAGCCAGAACCACCTCCTCCGCAAGCTGGAAACTTTCAACAGGAAGAAGTAACTCTCCTGACACCAGCGCCCTCACCTCGTCTGTCTTTCTATATGGCGTCTCTCCTGACACCAGCGCCCTCACCTCTGCCATCTTCTTTAAGGGCGTCGACTCTTATAACTCATTCATGAACCAATAACACCTATAAAGCATTCTAAGGCGTTACCCGGCCACCAGTTCATCACCAGAATTAGCTCCAACTCAGAGTATTGACAAATATAACCAACACTTACGGAACAGCCAGGATGAAATGGCTATATGGGCCTTCAGACAACAAAGACAAACAGCTTCACAGACCAGGCAGTTACCACCAAAGACTGGCCCAAAGCCAGACTGTAAGAATGAAAGAGCTATTGAAATCATCCATAGGAAAAAATCAAGAGCCATGAGACCGAAAAGTGCATAGTACTTCTCGTTGCATGTACACCGAGTTCATTTTAGTGTTGGACTGTGTCCGGGACTAATAAAATACAACGCAAGACCCGCTGTAATTTGTGTAATATTTTACTCTGTGATATAAAGAAATTACAAAATATTTAGTTTTACTATATATAAACACAACGTTTTTGAATAAGTTTTAATTACATATATTTGCGTCCTAATACCGATTACCTCTTCACAACTAGGGATTTGACATTTGACAAGTACATACTTAGTAGGCTTATATCTAAATTTCCGAATAGCCTATGACACAATATCAAATACAAGATAAAAAAATGTAATTTGAAACTGTCACCTGGCATTGGCGGATAATTTAAATTCTATATTTGGAAAAGGCTTAGTGGGGGTTAACGGTAAAGTGGTTGAGTGCAGTTATTGACATCCATACATTCTGAATGTATGTGGAGTCAGCAGACATGATGCACTTTGTATATACATAATGTGTGTGTCATGGTTAACCGCAGAGCTACGAGTTGCTGAATGCTGCTAATGGAAGTAAAGATGTAAAGGTTTCACTCATCGTGTTGTCGCACGGTGAAGGGTTAATGCACCTCGGGACTGCATGGTTGTTATGCATTAAAATTTATAAGTACAACAGTGGTTCATAAGAAGATTCTGTTTCAACTCTTGTGTCACGATTGGGCTCGAACCGGCCATATTCCCTCCCTCTTACCAATCCCACCCTAACCAATCCAACCCAGCTCCCAGACCGCCCGCTGGCCTCTACCCTTACTCCATTGTTACCTGCCACGTGTAATGAGTCTTTAAGACCTTGAAGAAAATGTGATTTTGAAAACATAAAATTCAGTCAAAACAAATAAAATTCAAAGTAAACATAAATTCAAAGTTGACCGTGTACTTTACATATTGAGAGAAACAATCATTCACATCTTTGTTTACTGTAAGCGGACGATGAGTCACAACGTGGCTGAAGATATGATGACTAAAGCACACATTAGAAAATGAAGAAACGGTGACATTTCGGTCCGTCCTGGACCCTTATTAAGACGTGTCATAGACGTTCCTTTCTTCTATTACACAACTTGATAATGGTCCAGGAGGGACCGAAGTTTAAAATATAATTTACAACATTAAGATTAGTTTAGTTCATTTATTATGCATCCCATACCCATCCTGTGGGCGATATTGGAAAGGGTTACATAGGCACATAATGGGCTCAGGGACTGATATACAAGTCTTTCTGTGTGTAATGAAATAAGGGCGAAGAGGTAGAGCAGCTTATTGACAGAGCCCAGGTGTATTGGGGAATTGTGTAAAACCGGGTTTGTGTCTCGGAGAGACTGCAGGATACGTGTGAGGGCAGTTGCACTCCCGGTTGCAATTCTTTTCCACGTCGTGGCACAGTCGATTAAGGCGCGTCTGGGATCCTCTCGGACGTAGGTTCGAAACCTCATAACGGCCCCTGTAGATTTGTTCTCAGGGACTGAACCCCACAATTCATTTAGCTAAGCAAGTTGCAATCTTGATGAGCTAGTTACAAAAATGTCAGTGCACATCGTCACATCAACAATGGGCTCGAGACCGACCACAAGTACAGTTTCTAAATTAAGCAACTGATATGTGTGGAAAGCTAGTGTCACAATTCAAATTCAAATTCAAATTTTTATTCAGGTAAAAGTACATACATAGAAGATGAGTTACAAACATAAAGTTGGATTTACAGATAGAGCTAGTACGTACATTACCTAAAGCCACTAACACGCATAGCGTTTCGGGCAAGGTGTGAGGGGGGGGGGGGGGGGAAATTCTTAGACTAAAACTTAATACTAATCGAGACTAAAGTATAAATTGTGATAAAAAAAGAATAAAAACGGGGGGGGGGGGGGAATGGCAGAAATCAGCAATTTGATTGGCTGTTTGGCAGCCGTGCGAAGCAGTTCTGTTTACATTCGCTCAGTATTGCCTGGACGTTTGGTGTGCACACAGCTGGTGGCGTTTTTTTTTTGTGGGCTCTGGCCTGGCAGGATGGCGTTGCCCATGCCGCCTGTAAACCGTGTGGATACGGTTGAGCTGGCCTTCTCTGGTCTGGTGAACTACTCATTGTTGGAAGTTGCTCTCCTGGATGTGCTGGGTATCAACCCTGCAGATGAGTGTGGTGTGCAGCTGGCTGGGGAACATCGGGCCTTGGTTAAGCTGACTGACGCTGTGGTGTACCGGGATGTGGTCGACAAGTTTGATGGGCATACTGTACCTTTGCCTGGCGCGGCGGGTACGGTTTCTGTAACGGACTTGTGCGTTCCAGTGACGTTTGTGGTGGTGCGGGGGCTGCCGTTTGAGTTCCCAGAGAGCCTGCTCCGCCGGTTCTTTGGGGGATATGGGAGTGTTCTCGCCTGTCGGGCGAATGTGCTGAAGTCTGGCCGTCTCCGTGGCGTCCTGATTGGTACCCGCACAGTTACCATGAAGCTGAGGAAGGCGATCCCGTCGTCAATGGTGCTGCTGGGGTTCACGGTGCAGTGCTTTTATGCGGGACAGGAGCGCACATGTTTTCGGTGCGGTATGGCTGGACACCAGGCTGCTGGTTGCCGTAATGGCACCGTCTGGTTGGTCAGTGTCTTCCGAGAAGAGGATTTCCCGCCTCTACATGGCCCTTGTGGACCTGGGGGACGATCCTGCCGGGTTGAACCTCCCCCCCACCCCTGAACCTGCCGGTGTTGATGGCGTTGTGGGTGCGGTGCGCCCCACTGGTGCTGACGTGCCGGGTCCGGTGTCTGTGGAGCCCCCTGATGTGGGCGGTAGTGCGGTGGTCACGCATGTGGAGGTGCATCCTCCTCCGATTGCCATCGCCGTCGATGTTGACGCTTCGGTGGGGCGTGGCCCTGTTTTGTCGCCGGTGGATGATGTCGCGCCAGATTCTGGTGCGCCTGGATTGGTATGTGCTTCTGCCCTTGGTGTGGAACCCTTAGAGGCGGATGAGTTCTTGGAAGGGGGCTGCCCCTCTCGTCGTCCTTCCACCACTGCTGTCCAGGGTCAACCTGGCTCTCAGACGAAGCGCCGGAAAACGGCCAGGAGTGGTCACTCCGGGGACCGAGGGCCTTCGGTGTGGAGGTTAAAGCCTGATGCGAGTGTATGTGATAGTGAGGGTGTGGCGATGTCCGTAGTAGCCCCGTCAGTGCCGGGCGGTGGAGGATGTGTTGTGGACCCTCCTGGAGATCTCGTATGTGGGTCCCCTAGGGTACGGAGCCCGGAGTGGGCGGTGGTGGATCCGGGGGACTGTGGCAGTGATGATCACGGCCTTGTGATGAAGTTCCGGAAGGACTCTGGCCTCCCCCCCCTCCCCTGTGGGGAGTGCGTCTCCATCGCCTGGGATCCCGGTGGCGGCTGCTACTGCTTCCATACACGGGGTGTCGGCCGGACGGCAAGGGGGTCCTTTGGAATACACTTTTCTCTCGCCTTGATCGTTTTTACGTGCCTACTGGGGGTGGTTCGGTTTTTTCGTTGCGGACGGTTCCCGTGGGGTTCTCGGACCATTGCATGGTGGTGTTGCAGGTGGGGATTCTCAGCCAGGTGCGGGTTGGCCGTGGCTGGTGGAACCTGAATTGTGGGTTGCTGAAGTGCCCTGTCGTGTGTGCCCAGTTCCAGGCCCGGTGGGCTGTTTTGGCCGCTCGGAAGGGGCCGTTTCCCTCGGTTCTGGAGTGGTGGGAGTGGGCTAAGGTGGAATTGCGGTCGTTTTTTTGGGTGCTGGCGAAGCGGGAGGCGTCGGGAAGGTTTGGTCTGTTGAGGGTCTTGCAGGCACGGTTATTTCGCCTGTATGGGTTGCTGAATCAGGGTTTCGGGAGATCTCGGTGTGTAAGGATCTCATTTGTGGGCTGAGGGGGGTACATGTGCGGGCTGGGGTGGGGGAACGGTTGTGTGGTGAGAAGCTCTCGCAGTTTTTACTGCGGGGGGAACGGGTGGGGCGTGCCTCTGTTTTGTTAGGTCTTCATTGGCCGGACGGTTCGGTTTTGTCGGACACGGGCGCGGTTTTGCATTATGTGCGTGTTGAACTGGAGTCTTTGTATGGGGTGGTTGCAGGGGATGAGGGGTTGATGGAGTCCTTCCTCCAACACTGTGCACTGGGGTTGTCGGATATGGATTGTGTGGGTCTTGTGCGGGAGGTAAGCCCTTCGGAGCTTTGGGAGGTTGTGTGGTCCTTTCGTCGTGGTAAGGTTCCAGGGTCGGATGGGTTTCCGATGAAGTTCTATGTCGAGTTTTGGGATGTGCTTGGTGCCGATTTTTTGGAGGTGGTTCGGTTTTGTCTTTAGAGTTTGTCTCTGTCCGTTTTGCAAAATGATGGTCTTGTGCGGCTTCTTCCGAATCCGGGGGACTTACGTTTTTTTGCAAATTGGCGGCCTATTACGTTGCTAAATGTGGATTATAAGATTATTTCCAAGTTGTTGGCTGGACGTTTGCGCTCGGTTGTGGGGTCGGTGATCTCTTGGGGTCAGTTTTGTGGCGTTCCGGGTAGGTCGTTGGTGCAATGCAATTCCCTTTTCTGGGATTTGCTCCTCTATGTGGAGGAGTCTGGTGTTCCCGCGGCCATGATCAGCTTGGATTGGTCCAAGGCTTTTGATCGCGTGCCAATTGAGTTTGTTTTGCAGGTCCTGGAGAGGTTTGGTTTCCCGCCCCAGTTTGTGGGCTGGATACAGTTGTTGTACGCTGGTTGTAGTAGTAGGGTGTGTGTCAATGGGTTCCTTAGTGCTCCCTTCGCTATTCGGCGTTCGGTTCGACAGGGGTGTCCTCTGTCGATGCTTCTCTATATTCTGTTTCAGGAGCCCTTTGTTCGGGCGGTGCGTGCTTGTCATTCGGTTGTTTCACCATTTTTTGCCGAATGGCTTGTCCCTCAAGATTTGTGGTTACGCAGACGACACGGTCTTGTTTGTTGCCTTGGAGGGTTCTGTGCCTGCTGTTCAGGATTTGGTGCTTCAGTTTGAGTCGGCTACAGGGGCTTTGGTCAATCGTGGAAAGTCTTGTCTTCTGGGGTTGGGGGGTTGGGCCTCTCGTTTGGTGTGGTCTGGTTCGTGGTTTCCGGTGGTTCAGTCCATTCGGGTTCTGGGGATTACGTGGTTCAGGTCGTATGTGCAGTCTTTGGAGTTTAATTGGGAGGCAGTTTCGCGGGGGGGGGGCGGGGCTGTGGGGATGTTGTCACAACAGGCCCTGACTATTTACCAGCGGGCGATTGTCGTGATATGTAAGGTTTTGTCGCGGGTCTGGTTTGTTGCGCAGTGTTTTCCGTTGGATCGGCGGAAGGCTCACGCTCTGGAGGGTTTGGTGTATCATTGTGTGGTGTGGCCGGTATCATCCGGTACGTCGATCTACGTTATGTCTTAAGGTGTCAGAAGGTGGAATTGGTATTCCTGATGTCTATGTGAAGGCGTTGGCTTTGTTTTGGGGGTCGGTTTGGAGGAGTTTGGTGTTAGGGGGTGGGTTAAACTCCTTGGGGTTGTTTTACTGCTCTATGAGGTTTAGTTTTTTGCTTGATCTGGGTCGTTGCCAGGAGGTGGCCCTGTATACGCCTCCAGTGTACTCGTGGGCGGTTTTGATCCTTCGGGCACTTTGTCGTTTTCCTGGGTTTGTGTCTTTTGGTTGTCGGGAAGAGTATGGGGCGCTTGCCTCTCGGGTGCCTCCCAGGGTCGAAAGTTTGTACCCTTGTTTCGACTGGGGGAATGTGTGGGAGGCATTGAGTGGGCCGTGTATTGCGCCACGGACGCGTGAGTTGGTTTTTCGATATTTGCATGAGTCTTTGGCTACGAATGCGAGGCTCTTTATGTTGGGTTTAGTTGCCTCTGATAGTTGTGTTCATTGTGGGGGGCGTGAGACTCAGTTGCACGTCTTTTATTTTTGTGCGCGGGTTCAGGGTTTGGTTGGGTGGTTGCGAGATAATATTGCAGCCTTTTGTGGTCCAAGGGTGCAGGTCGACTTATTGCAGTTTTTGTTTTTTTCGTTCCCTCGGGGCTCCAGGCGGGTGCGTAACACGCTCGGGGTGTTGTTAGCGGACTATATTTTTTGTTTATGGGTTGGTAGGATGGAGGGGTATGGGGTGGGGAGGATTTTGGGCTTTATGAAGGGCCGTCTGTCTTATACTATGTGGTGGTTGCGTTGCCCCTTTCCTAGGGTTTTTGATGCTTGGTTCACGGTCGAGTATGTCCGGGGTGCTGCGTTGGTGTAGGTGGTGGGTTCCTGTGGTGTGTGTGTGTGTGTGTCTGTGCGTGTTCCTTTGGTTCGGTTCCCTCTGGTGGGTGGGGGTTTGGGGGGTCTGTGTTTGTTTGTCTTTGGGGTTTTGTGTGTGCTGGGGTTTGCTTAGTTGCCTTGTGTGGCAGGGTTTTGTTTGTGTGTGGGTGGGTATGGGTGTGTTGTGGTGTTGTGTGGCATGTCTGTCTCTCTCCTGATGTGTCCGGTGCGTGGGTGATTTTTCTGCTTGGTGGCTGGCCGTCCTCTGTCTGTGGGGGTTTGTGTGCTGGGTGGCTGTGTTTGTCTCGTATGTGTTCCATTGTTGTGTGTTTTTGTATGCTTGTGTTCATTGTCATTTTGTCTTGCTGCCTTATGTTATGTGCTTTCCATTATGGTTCTTGTTGGCACGCCCCGTATATGTGGCATGTGTTGTTTGTTTGTGTGTTTATGCTTATTCATGATTTGTTCTATTATCTGTGTCATATTTACTGTGTTATATGTTCCAATGTTGGTTTGTACTATACCGATTTCTTTATTTTTTAATTTGATAATTTACTATGTAATGCTAATGTGTTCTGTTTCCTTTATTTTATGTACTGTGCTGTGTATTGCTTTGTTGTATTCCTTTGTTATTTTCCTGCATTTTACTTACTATGTTGTATTTACAGTGTTATATTACTATGTTTTGTTATTGTGTTCTCGATTCTGTGGTGTGTTGTCTGCTGTTGTGTGGTGTGGCGCGTGGTGCGTGTGTGTTTTGCGTTTGTGTTATTTTGTATGTGTGTATTCCTTGTTTATATTTTACCCTTGGTTTTATTATGCTCCTTGTGCGCTTTTGTAATTACTGACGCTTTTGGCGCGCCCCGTCTGGGGAGTGCTGCTTCTGTTTTTGTGTGTGTGTGTTCTTATGTGTTTTATGTTATTCTTTGTTTTCACTTTTGTGTTATGTTGATCTGTGTTACTTGATATCTGTGTTGTTGTTATTCTGTGTTCTTTGTTATTCTGTGTTCTTTGTTATTCTGTGCTTTCTTGTTTATATGGTTGCTGTACGCTGTTGATTGTTGCTGCCAGCTATCCTGGTTGAGGTTCACCTAAACAAGGCTATATTGACCCTTATGCACGCAGTGCACGGTGATCCTGGGACTAGGGTGGTCTGCCCCTTGATGTGGTCTTGGACCATATTCTGTAGATGGAATATGTCGAGGTTAGGGCTTTCACAGAGTAAATCTCAGTCACTCAGGTGAGTCCCATATCCTGAAGACCACTCGCACTCTCCTTGCACCATCCTCTTCTCCAATTAAGGGTTATCGAAGAGGCGGATTCTGTTTGCTTACCGGTATATTCCCTCACCTTTTGAAGGATCTCTGGGGAGCCGTATTTGCCACACTTGCTCTGATGTGGACGGGAGAGTGGGAAGTTATCAGCAGAGACCTCGGTGTCTAATATAAAGGCCTCGTCACCTTTGCAAGCTGTGATGTCAGGCCTGCAGAAGGTCCCTCCATCCGGTATACGAACTTCACGTTCCACCTCGAAATCTCTTTGCCGCAGGCGGCCGGCTACGAACTGAGTGATATCGTCATGACGTTTCACCCATGCCCCATGTGTCTTAAAGCATGCCTGGGATATGTGACCCAGGGTCCCTGGTTTCTGGTAAGCATAGCAGAGACCAGAAGCCTCGGGTCTACCCCTAGCTGCTCTAGACGGAGTGGCTTCAGCGTTTGCCCTAATCTGGATGGCATGAACAAAATCTCCTCCACTTAGCAAGACGCCGCACTTGTGACAGGTAAACGCATTTTTTTTTAAAACAGCGCCATCTGTTGCACGTAAAAGCAACACACGCTATACTAAATATGTTACGATTCCATTTCAATGTTTCTGAATTCATTGATAAATTGAATTCTCATAGATTTCAATTTATTTTCATTTTGATTTCATTATTTTGTGTGACATTGCATTGGAATTGAGCTTTGTTGTTTACCATACCGTTCATTTCATGAGTATAGTTTATTTTTATATTTTTCTTCATTTCGTTTTTAACTGCTTTTCTTATATTTAAGTGATGGGAACATCAGATCATTTGATGTTCCCAATTTTCTGATGGGAACATCAGATCATTTGGGAATGCGTCAGACGAGGGAGTGGGGAGGACGAGGGGACAGGGGAGGGGGTAATGGAGGAGAGGACGAGGGGGTGGGGGAGTTGGGGATGGTGGGGACAGGGCAATGGAGAATGGTTGGGAGGAATGGGGAGTAGGGGATGGTGGGGAGGACGAGGGGACGGGAGAGTGGGAGATGGTGGGGAGGACGAGGAGACGGGAGAGTGGGAGATGGTGGGGAGGACGAGGGGACGGTGGAGTGGGAGATGGTGGGGAGGACGAGGGGACGGGAGAGTGGGAGATGGTGGGGAGGACGAGGGGACGGGAGAGTAGGAGATGATGGGGAGGACGAGGGGACGGTGGAGTGGGAGATGGTGGGGAGGACGGGAGAGTGGGAGATGGTGGGGAGGACGAGGGGACGGGAGAGTAGGAGATGATGGGGAGGACGAGGGGACGGTGGAGTGGGAGATGATGGGGAGGACGAGGGGACGGGAGAGTGGGAGATGATGGGGAGGACGAGGGGACGGGAGAGTGGGAGATGGTGGGGAGGACGAGGGGACGGGAGAGTGGGAGATGGTGGGGAGGACGAGGGGACGGTGGAGTGGGAGATGATGGGGAGGACGAGGGGACGGGAGAGTGGGAGATGGTGGGGAGGACGAGGGGACGGGAGAGTGGGAGATGATGGGGAGGACGAGGGGACGGTGGAGTGGGAGATGATGGGGAGGACGAGGGGACGGGAGAGTGGGAGATGATGGGGAGGACGAGAGGACGGGAGAGTGGGAGATGGTGGGGAGGACGAGGGGACGGGAGAGTGGGAGATGATGGGGAGGACGAGGGGACTGGAGAGTGGGAGATGGTGGGGAGGACGAGGGGACGGTGGAGTGGGAGATGATGGGGAGGACGAGGGGGACGGGAGAGTGGGAGATGATGGGGAGGACGAGGGGACGGGAGAGTGGGAGATGGTGGGTAGGACGAGGGGACGGGAGAGTGGGAGATGATGGGGAGGACGAGGGGACGGTGGAGTGGGAGATGATGGGGAGGACGAGGGGACGGGAGAGTGGGAGATGATGGGGAGGACGAGGGGACGGGAGAGTGGGAGATGGTGGGGAGGACGAGGGGACGGTGGAGTGGGAGATGATGGGGAGGACAAAGGAACAGGGGAATGGTGGGGAGGATGAGGGGACGGACTCGTAATTCTGTGGCGCGGGTTCGATTCCCGCACGAGGCAGAAACAAATGGGCTAAAGTTTCTTTCACCCTGAATGCCCCTGTTACCTAGCAGTAAAATAGGTACCTGGGTGTTAGTCAGCTGTCACGGGCTGCTTCCTGGGGGTGGAGGCCTGGTCGAGGACCGGGCCGCGGGGACACTAAAGCCCCGAAATCATCTCAAGATAACCTCAAGATAACCTCAAGATGTATTAAAAAAAATTGATACATGTTTAAGTACTTCACGGTACAAACAATATATTTTTACCCGACGTTGTAGTACACACAAATGCATTAGGTAGCAACATTTATTGTTGGGCGATATGTAGTTTTTGTTAAGCAATTTATAGTTTTTTGTCGATTTATGGTGTTTTTTTGGCGATATGTAGTGTGTTGCTGCGTAGATTCATCACTGTTGTAGGGCTCTGATTTCATAATCACTTTGCTTATTGGGAAGACTGGTTGAGCAGTTATGGTGCATGGTGTCTGGTTGTTGGCTGTGGCGTGGGAGTGGTGCCATCTGTGTCTTATCGCCCGCCACCCTTACCAACACCCTCACCAGCACCCTCACCAACACCCTCACCCTCACCAGCACCCTCACCCTCACCAGCACCCACACCCTCACCAGCACCCTCACCCTCACCAGCACCCACACCCTCACCAGCACCCTCACCCTCACCAGCACCCTCACCCTCACCAGCACCCTCACCCTCACCAGCACCCACACCCTCACCAGCACCCACACCAGCACCAACACCCTCACCAGCACCCTCACCCTCACCAGCACCCACACCCTCACCAGCACCCACACCCTCACCAGCACCCACACCCTCACCAGCACCCTCACCCTCACCAGCACCCTCACCCTCACCAGCACCCTCACCCTCACCAGCACCCGCACCCTCACCAGCACCAACACCCTCACCAGCACCCACACCAGCACCAACACCCTCACCAGCACCCTCACCAGCACCCTCACCCTCACCAGCACCCACACCCTCACCAGCACCCACACCCTCACCAGCACCCACACCCTCACCAGCACCAACACCCTCACCAGCACCAACACCCTCACCAGCACCAACACCCTCACCAGCACCAACACCCTCACCAGCACCAACACCCTCACCGGCACCCACACCCTCACCAGCACCCACACCCTCACCAGCACTAACACCCTCACCAGCACTAACACCCTCACCAGCACCCACACCCTCACCAGCACCAACACCCTCACCAGCACCAACACCCTCACCAGCACCCACACCCTCACCAGCACCCACACCCTCACCAGCACCCACACCCTCACCAGCACCAACACCCTCACCAGCACCCTCACCAGAACCAACACCAACACCCTCACCAGCACCAACACCCTCACCAGCACCCACACCCTCACCAGCACCAACACCCTCACCAGCACCCACACCCTCACCAGCACCCACACCCTCACCAGCACCCACACCCTCACCAGCACCCACACCCTCACCAGCACCCACACCCTCACCAGCACCCACACCCTCACCAGCACCCACACCCTCACCAGCACCAACACCCTCACCAGCACCCTCACCAGCACCAACACCAACACCCTCACCAGCACCCACATCCTCACCAGCACCAACACCCTCACCAGCACCCACACCCTCACCAGCACCCACACCCTCACCCTCACCAACACCCTCACCAGCACCAACACCCTCACCAGCACCCACACCCTCACCAGCACCCACACCCTCACCAGCACCAACACCCTCACCAGCACCCACACCCTCACCAGCACCAACACCCTCACCAGCACCCTCACCAGCACCAACACCAACACCCTCACCAGCACCCACATCCTCACCAGCACCAACACCCTCACCAGCACCCACACCCTCACCAGCACCCACACCCTCACCAGCACCAACACCCTCACCAGCACCAACACCCTCACCAGCACCAACACCCTCACCAGCACCAACACCCTCACCAGCACCAACACCCTCACCAGCACCAACAGCCTCACCAGCACCAACACCCTCACCAGCACCAACACCCTCACCAGCACCCTCACCCTCACCAGCACCAACACCCTCACCAGCACCAACACCCTCACCAGCACCAGCACCAACACCCTCACCAGCACCAACACCCTCACCAGCACCAACACCCTCACCAGCACCAACACCCTCACCAGCACCCTCACCAGCACCCTCACCCTCACCAGCACCCTCACCCTCACCAGCACCAACACCCTCACCCTCACCAGCACCAACACCCTCACCAGCACCCACACCCTCACCAGCACCCACACCCTCACCAGCACCCACACCCTCACCCTCACCAGCACCAACACCCTCACCAGCACCAACACCCTCACCAGCACCAACACCCTCACCAGCACCAACACCCTCACCAGCACCAACACCCTCACCAGCACCAACACCCTCACCAGCACCAACACCCTCACCAGCACCAACACCCTCACCAGCACCCTCACCCTCACCAGCACCAACACCCTCACCAGCACCAACACCCTCACCAGCACCCTCACCCTCACCAGCACCCTCACCCTCACCAGCACCAACACCCTCACCAGCACCCTCACCCTCACCAGCACCCTCACCCTCACCAGCACCCTCACCCTCACCAGCACCCACACCCTCACCCTCACCAGCACCAACACCCTCACCAGCACCAACACCCTCACCAGCACCAACACCCTCACCAGCACCCTCACCCTCACCAGCACCCTCACCCTCACCAGCACCCACACCCTCACCAGCACCCTCACCCTCACCAGCACCCTCACCCTCACCAGCACCCTCACCCTCACCAGCACCCACACCCTCACCAGCACCAACACCCTCACCAGCACCCTCACCAGCACCAACACCAACACCCTCACCAGCACCCACATCCTCACCAGCACCAACACCCTCACCAGCACCCACACCCTCACCAGCACCCACACCCTCACCCTCACCAACACCCTCACCAGCACCAACACCCTCACCAGCACCCACACCCTCACCAGCACCCACACCCTCACCAGCACCCACACCCTCACCAGCACCAACACCCTCACCAGCACCCACACCCTCACCAGCACCAACACCCTCACCAGCACCCTCACCAGCACCAACACCAACACCCTCACCAGCACCCACATCCTCACCAGCACCAACACCCTCACCAGCACCCACACCCTCACCAGCACCCACACCCTCACCCTCACCAGCACCAACACCCTCACCAGCACCAACACCCTCACCAGCACCAACACCCTCACCAGCACCAACACCCTCACCAGCACCAACACCCTCACCAGCACCAACAGCCTCACCAGCACCAACAGCCTCACCAGCACCAACACCCTCACCAGCACCCTCACCCTCACCAGCACCAACACCCTCACCAGCACCAACACCCTCACCAGCACCAACACCCTCACCAGCACCAACACCCTCACCAGCACCAACACCCTCACCAGCACCAACACCCTCACCAGCACCAACACCCTCACCAGCACCAACACCCTCACCAGCACCCTCACCCTCACCAGCACCCTCACCCTCACCAGCACCCTCACCCTCACCAGCACCAACACCCTCACCCTCACCAGCACCAACACCCTCACCAGCACCCACACCCTCACCAGCACCCACACCCTCACCCTCACCAGCACCAACACCCTCACCAGCACCAACACCCTCACCAGCACCAACACCCTCACCAGCACCAACACCCTCACCAGCACCAACACCCTCACCAGCACCAACACCCTCACCAGCACCCTCACCCTCACCAGCACCAACACCCTCACCAGCACCAACACCCTCACCAGCACCCTCACCCTCACCAGCACCCTCACCCTCACCAGCACCAACACCCTCACCAGCACCCTCACCCTCACCAGCACCCTCACCCTCACCAGCACCCTCACCCTCACCAGCATCCTCACCCTCACCAGCACCCACACCCTCACCCTCACCAGCACCAACACCCTCACCAGCACCAACACCCTCACCAGCACCAACACCCTCACCAGCACCCTCACCCTCACCAGCACCCTCACCCTCACCAGCACCAACACCCTCACCAGCACCCTCACCCTCACCAGCACCCTCACCCTCACCAGCACCCTCACCCTCACCAGCACCCTCACCCTCACCAGCACCAACACCCTCACCAGCACCAACACCCTCACCAGCACCAACACCCTCACCAGCACCAACACCCTCACCAGCACCAACACCCTCACCAGCACCAACACCCTCACCAGCACCAACACCCTCACCAGCACCAACACCCTCACCAGCACCAACACCCTCACCAGCACCAACACCCTCACCAGCACCAACACCCTCACCCTCACCAGCACCAACACCCTCACCAGCACCAACACCCTCACCAGCACCCTCACCCTCACCAGCACCCTCACCCTCACCAGCACCCTCACCCTCACCAACACCCTCACCAGCACCACCACCCTCACCAGCACCAACACCCTCACCAGCACCAACACCCTCACCAGCACCCTCACCCTCACCAGCACCCTCACCCTCACCAGCACCTTCACCCTCACCAGCACCAACACCCTCACCAGCACCCTCACCCTCACCAGCACCAACACCCTCACCAGCACCAACACCCTCACCAACACCCTCACCCTCACCAGCACCAACACCCTCACCAGCACCAACACCCTCACCAGCACCCTCACCCTCACCAGCACCCTCACTCTCACCAGCACCAACACCCTCACCAGCACCAACACCCTCACCAGCACCCACACCCTCACCAGCACCCACACCCTCACCAGCACCCACACCCTCACCAGCACCCACACCCTCACAAGCACCAACACCCTCACCAGCACCCACACCCTCACCAGCACCAACACCCTCACCAACACCCTCACCAGCACTCTCACCCTCACCAGCACTCTCACCCTCACCAGCACTCTCACCCTCACCAGCACTCTCACCCTCACCAGCACTCTCACCCTCACCAGCACTCTCACCCTCACCAGCACCAACACCCTCACCAGCACCAACACCCTCACCAACACCCTCACCAGCACCACTCTCACCCTCACCAGCACCAACACCCTCACCAACACCCTCACCAGCACTCTCACCCTCACCAGCACCAACACCCTCACCAGCACCAACACTCTCACCAGCACCAACACCCTCACCAACACCCTCACCATCACTCTCACCCTCACCAGCACCAACACCCTCACCAGCACCAACACCCTCACCAACACCCACACCCTCACCAGCACTCTCACCCTCACCAGCAGCAACACCCTCACCAACACCCACACCCTCACCAGCACCAACACCCGCACCAGCACCCACACCCTCACCAACACCAACACCCTCACCAGCACTCTCACCCTCACCAGCACCAACACCCTCACCAACACCTTCACCAGCACTCTCACCCTCACCAGCACCCACACCCTCACCAGCACCCACACCCTCACCAGCATCCACACCCTCACCAGCACCAACACCCTCACCAGCACCAACACCCTCACCAACACCCACACCCTCACCAACACCCACACCCTCACCAACACCCACACCCTCACCAGCACCCACACCCTCACCAGCACCCACACCCTCACCAGCACCAACACCCTCACCAGCACCAACACCCTCACCAGCACCAACACCCTCACCAGCACCAACACCCTCACCAGCACCAACACCCTCACCAGCACCAACACCCTCACCAGCACCCACACCCTCACCAGCACCCACACCAGCACCCACACCCTCACCAGCACCCACACCCTCACCAGCACCCACACCCTCACCAGCACCCACACCCTCACCAGCACCCACACCCTCACCAGCACCAACACCCTCACCAGCACCAACACCCTCACCAGCACCCACACCAGCGCCAGCACCCTCACCAGCACCAACACCCTCACCAGCACCCACACCCTCACCAGCACCCACACCCTCACCAGCACCCACACCCTCACCAGCACCCACACCCTCACCAGCACCAACACCCTCACCAGCACCCACACCAGCACCAACACCCTCACCAGCACCAACACCCTCACCAGCACCCACACCCTCACCAGCACCCACACCCTCACCAGCACCCACACCCTCACCAGCACCAACACCCTCACCAGCACCAACACCCTCACCAGCACCAACACCCTCACCAGCACCCACACCCTCACCAGCACCCACACCCTCACCAGCACCCACACCAGCACCCACACCAGCACCAACACCCTCACCAGCACCCACACCAGCACCAACACCCTCACCTGCACCCACACCCTCACCAGCACCAACACCCTCACCAGCACCCACACCCTCACCAGCACCAACACCCTCACCAGCACCCACACCCTCACCAGCACCCACACCCTCACCAGCACCCACACCCTCACCAGCACCAACACCCTCACCAGCACCAACACCCTCACCAGCACCAACACCCTCACCAGCACCAACACCCTCACCAGCACCAGCACCAACACCCTCACCAGCACCAACACCCTCACCAGCACCCTCACCAGCACCAACACCCTCACCAGCACCAACACCCTCACCAGCACCAACACCCTCACCAGCACCAACACCCTCACCAGCACCAACACCCTCACCAGCACCAACACCCTCACCAGCACCAACACCGTCACCAGCACCAACACCCTCACCAGCACCAACACCCTCACCAGCACCAGTACCAACACCCTCACCAGCACCAACACCCTCACCAGCACCAACACCCTCAACAGCACCAACACCCTCACCAGCACCAACACCCTCACCAGCACCAACACCCTTACCAGCACCAACACCAACACCCTCACCAGCACCAACACCCTCACCAGCACCAACACCCTCACCAGCACCAACACCCTCACCAGCACCCACACCCTCACCAGCGCCCACACCCTCACCAGCACCCTCACCCTCACCAGCACCCTCACCCTCACCAGCACCCTCACCCTCACCAGCACCCTCACCCTCACCAGCACCCTCACCCTCACCAGCACCAACACCCTCACCAGCACCAACACCAACACCAACACCCTCACCAGCACCAACACCAACACCCTCACCAGCACCAACACCAACACCCTCACCAGCACCAGCACCAACACCCTCACCAGCACCAACACCCTCACCAGCACCAACACCCTCACCAGCACCAACACCCTCACCAGCACCAACACCCTCACCAGCACCAACACCCTCACCAGCACCAACACCCTCACCAGCACCAACACCCTCACCAGCACCAACACCCTCACCAGCACCAACACCCTCACCAGCACCAACACCCTCACCAGCACCCTCACCCTCACCAGCACCCTCACCCTCACCAGCACCAACACCCTCACCAGCACCAACACCCTCACCAACACCCTCACCCTCACCAGCACCAACATCCTCACCAGCACCAACACCCTCACCAGCACCAACACCCTCACCAGCACCAACACCCTCACCAGCACCCTCACCCTCACCAGCACCCTCACCCTCACCAGCACCCTCACTCTCACCAGCACCAACACCCTCACCAGCACCAACACCCTCACCAGCACCCACACCCTCACCAGCACCCACACCCTCACCAGCACCCACACCCTCACCAGCACCCACACCCTCACCAGCACCAACACTCTCACCAGCACCCACACCCTCACCAGCACCAACACCCTCACCAACACCCTCACCAGCACTCTCACCCTCACCAGCACTCTCACCCTCACCAGCACTCTCACCCTCACCAGCACCAACACCCTCACCAGCACCAACACCCTCACCAACACCCTCACCAGCACCAGCACTCTCACCCTCACCAGTACCAACACCCTCACCAACACCCTCACCAGCACTCTCACCCTCACCAGCACCAACACCCTCACCAGCACCAACACCCTCACCAGCACCAACACCCTCACTAACACCCTCACCATCACTCTCACCCTCACCAGCACCAACACCCTCACCAGCACCAACACCCTCACCAACACCCACACCCTCACCAGCACTCTCACCCTCACCAGCAGCAACACCCTCACCAACACCCACACCCTCACCAGCACCAACACCCTCACCAGCACCCACACCCTCACCAACACCAACACCCTCACCAGCACTCTCACCCTCACCAGCACCAACACCCTCACCAACACCCTCACCAGCACTCTCACCCTCACCAGCACCCACACCCTCACCAGCACCCACACCCTCACCAGCACCCACACCCTCACCAGCACCCACACCCTCACCAGCACCCACACCCTCACCAGCACCAACACCCTCACCAACACCCACACCCTCACCAGCACCCACACCCTCACCAGCATCCACACCCTCACCAGCACCAACACCCTCACCAGCACCAACACCCTCACCAACACCCACACCCTCACCAGCACCCACACCCTCACCAGCACCCACACCCTCACCAGCACCCACACCCTCACCAGCACCCACACCCTCACCAGCACCAACACCCTCACCAGCACCAACACCCTCACCAGCACCAACACCCTCACCAGCACCCACACCCTCACCAGCACCCTCACCAGCACCCACACCCTCACCAGCACCCACACCCTCACCAGCACCAACACCCTCACCAGCACCCACACCCTCACCAGCACCAACACCCTCACCAGCACCAACACCCTCACCAGCACCCACACCAGCACCAACACCCTCACCAGCACCAACACCCTCACCAGCACCCACACCCTCACCAGCACCAACACCCTCACCAGCACCAACACCCTCACCAGCACCCACACCAATACCCTCACCAGCACCCACACCCTCACCAGCACCCACACCCTCACCAGCACCCACACCCTCACCAGCACCCACACCCTCACCAGCACCCACACCCTCACCAGCACCAACACCCTCACCAGCACCAACACCCTCACCAGCACCAACACCCTCACCAGCACCCACACCCTCACCAGCACCCACACCAGCACCCACACCAGCACCAACACCCTCACCAGCACCAACACCCTCACCAGCACCAACACCCTCACCAGCACCAACACCCTCACCAGCACCAACACCCTCACCAGCACCAACACCCTCACCAGCACCCACACCCTCACCAGCACCCACACCAGCACCCACACCAGCACCAACACCCTCACCAGCACCAACACCCTCACCAGCACCCACACCAGCACCCACACCAGCACCCACACCCTCACCTGCACCCACACCCTCACCAGCACCAACACCCTCACCAGCACCCTCACCAACACCCACACCCTCACCAGCACCAACACCCTCACCAGCACCCACACCCTCACCAGCACCCACACCCTCACCAGCACCAACACCCTCACCAGCACCCTCACCAACACCCACACCCTCACCAGCACCAACACCCTTACCAGCACCCACACCCTCACCAGCACCCACACCCTCACCAGCACCCACACCCTCACCAGCACCCACACCCTCACCAGCACCAACACCCTCACCAGCACCAACACCCTCACCAGCACCAACACCCTCACCAGCACCAACACCCTCACCAGCACCAACACCCTCACCAGCACCAGCACCAACACCCTCACCAGCACCAACACCCTCACCAGCACCCTCAGCAGCACCAACACCCTCACCAGCACCAACACCCTCACCAGCACCAACACCCTCACCAGCACCAACACCCTCACCAGCACCAACACCCTCACCAGCACCAACACCCTCACCAGCACCAACACCGTCACCAGCACCAACACCCTCACCAGCACCAACACCCTCACCAGCACCAGTACCAACACCCTCACCAGCACCAACACCCTCACCAGCACCAACACCCTCACCAGCACCAACACCAACACCCTTACCAGCACCAACACCAACACCCTCACCAGCACCAACACCCTCACCAGCACCAACACCCTCACCAGCACCAACACCCTCACCAGCACCCACACCCTCACCAGCACCCACACCCTCACCAGCACCCACACCCTCACCAGCACCAACACCCTCACCAGCACCAACACCCTCACCAGCACCAACACCCTCACCAGCACCAACACCCTCACCAGCACCAACACCCTCACCAGCACCAACACCCTCACCAGCACCAGCACCAACACCCTCACCAGCACCAACACCCTCACCAGCACCCTCACCAGCACCAACACCCTCACCAGCACCAACACCCTCACCAGCACCAACACCCTCACCAGCACCAACACCCTCACCAGCACCAACACCCTCACCAGCACCAACACCGTCACCAGCACCAACACCCTCACCAGCACCAACACCCTCACCAGCACCAGTACCAACACCCTCACCAGCACCAACACCCTCACCAGCACCAACACCCTCACCAGCACCAACACCAACACCCTTAACAGCACCAACACCAACACCCTCACCAGCACCAACACCCTCACCAGCACCAACACCCTCACCAGCACCAACACCAACACCCTTAACAGCACCAGCACCAACACCCTCACCAGCACCAACACCCTCACCAGCACCAACACCCTCACCAGCACCAACACCCTCACCAGCACCAGCACCAACATCAACACCCTCACCAGCACCAACACCCTCACCAGCACCAACACCCTCACCAGCACCAACACCCTCACCAGCACCAACACCCTCACCAGCACCAACACCCTCACCAGCACCAACACCCTCACCAGCACCAACACCCTCACCAGCACCAACACCCTCACCAGCACCAACACCCTCACCAGCACCAACACCCTCACCAGCACCAACACCCTCACCAGCACCAACACCAACATCAACACCCTCACCAGCACCAACACCAACACCCTCACCAGCACCAACACCCTCACCAACACCCACACCCTCACCAGCACCAACACCCACACCCTCACCAGCACCAACACCCACACCCTCACCAGCACCAACACCCTCACCAGCACCAACACCCTCACCAGCACCAACACCCTCACCAGCACCAACACCCTCACCAGCACCCACACCCTCACCAGCACCCACACCCTCACCAGCACCAACACCCTCACCAGCACCCTCACCCTCGCCAGCACCCTCACCCTCACCAGCACCCTCACCCTCACCAGCACCCTCACCCTCATCAGCACCAACACCCTCACCAGCACCAACACCCTCACCAGCACCAGTACCAACACCCTCACCAGCACCAACACCAACACCCTCACCAGCACCAACACCAACACCCTCACCAGCACCAACACCCTCACCAGCACCAGCACCAACACCCTCACCAGCACCAACACCAACACCCTCACCAACACCAACACCCTCACCAGCACCAACACCCTCACCAGCACCAACACCCTCACCAGCACCCTCACCAGCACCAACACCCTCACCAGCACCAACACCCTCACCAGCACCAACACCCTCACCAGCACCAACACCCTCACCAGCACCAACACCAACACCCTCACCAGCACCAACACCAACACCCTCACCAGCACCCTCACCAGCACCAACACCAACACCCTCACCAGCACCAACACCAACACCCTCACCAACACCCACACCCTCACCAGCACCAACACCCACACCCTCACCAGCACCAACACCCACACCCTCACCAGCACCAACACCCACACCCTCACCAGCACCCACACCCTCACCAGCACCAACACCCTCACCAGCACCAACACCCTCACCAGCACCAACACCCTCACCAGCACCAACACCCTCACCAGCACCAACACCCTCACCAGCACCAACACCCTCACCAGCACCAACACCCTCACCAGCACCAACACCAGCACCAACACCCTCACCAGCACCAACACCCTCACCAGCACCAACACCCTCACCAGCACCAACACCCTCACCAGCACCAACAACCTCACCAACACCCTCACCAGCACCCTCACCAGCACCAAGGTGAGGGTGTTGGTGCTGGTGAGGGTGTTGGTGAGGGTGTTGGTGCTGGTGAGGGTGTTGGTGAGGGTGTTGGTGCTGGTGAGGGTGCTGGTGAGGGTGTTGGTGCTGGTGAGGGTGTTGGTGAGGGTGCTGGTGCTGGTGATTGTGAGGCTTGTACTAGTGTGTGCTTGCTTGTACTGGTGTGTTCTTGCTTGTACTGGTGTGTTCTTGCTTGTACTGGTGTGTGCTTGCATATACTTTGGTGTCCTTACATGTACTGAGGGTTTGCTTGCATATACTGTTGTGTGTGCTCATGTACTTATGTGTGCTTGCATGTACTGGTGTGTGCTTGCTATTACTGGTGTGCACTAGCTTGGACTGGTGTGTGCTGGCTTGTACTGGGATGTCCTTGCAATAGACTGGTGTATGTGCTTGCATGCACTGGGGGTGTCATTCCATGTACTGGTGTGTCCTTGCATGTACTGGGGTGTGATTACATCTACTGGGGTGCGATTGCATGTACTGGGGTTGTGCTTTTCACATAATTGTTTTTTTCTTTTTATTTTTAAAACAAAGTAATTACAGCGTACAGTAACCATATAAAACAGGAAAGCACATAATAACACAGAATAACAATAAAACACATAACAAGTAACACAGATCAACATAACACAAAAGTGAAAACAAAGCATAACAGAAAACGCACAAAAACACACACAAGCAAAAACAAAAGCAGCACTCCCCATATGGGGCGCGCCACAAGCATGAGTAATGACTAAAGTGCACAAAGAGCACAATAAACCAAGGGTAAAATATAAACGAGGAATACACATATACAAAATAACAGAAAACACAGGCACTACGCGTCACACCACACAACAGCAGACATCACACCACAGAATCGAGAACACAGTAACAGAACATGGTAAATATAACACTGTAAATACAACATAGTAAGTAAAACACAAGAAATAACAAGGGAATGCAACAAAGCAATACACAACAAACACACAAACACAAGGAAACCAACCATAAGCAAAAATTAAAAAACCGAAACACGCAGGAACCAAAAAAATAACCCCCCCCCCAGACCCAGACACACACATGCAACCCCACCCCACACCCACGCACCCAGGCGCAAGCAACCCCACCCCACACCCACTCACCCAGGCGCAAGCAACCCCACCCCACACCCACTCACCCAGGCGCAAGCAACCCCACCCCACACCCACGCACCCAGGCGCAAGCAACCCCACCCCACACCCACGCACCCAGGCGCAAGCAACCCCACCCCACGCACCCAGGAGCAAGCAACCCCACCCCACACCCACGCACCCAGGAGCAAGCAACCCCACCCCACACCCACGCACCCAGGAGCAAGCAACCCCACCCCACACCCACGCACCCAGGAGCAAGCAATCCCACCCCACACCCACGCACCCAGGAGCAAGCAATCCCACAACACACCCACGCACCCAGGAGCAAGCAACCCCACCCCACACCCACGCACCCAGGAGCAAGCAACCCCACCCCACACCCACGCACCCAGGAGCAAGCAATCCCACCCCACACCCACGCACCCAGGAGCAAGCAATCCCACCCCACACCCACGCACCCAGGAGCAAGCAATCCCACAACACACCCACGCACCCAGGAGCAAGCAACCCCACCCCACACCCACGCACCCAGGAGCAAGCAACCCCACCCCACACCCACGCACCCAGGAGCAAGCAACCCCACCCCACACCCACGCACCCAGGAGCAAGCAATCCCACAACACACTACAGTCAACAAGGAGGATATTTCTCAGGAAACTTCCGCGACGGATACTTCCGCTTATATGCCTCCCATATTAAATATTCCAGTTCGGTAGGGGAACGGCCCTCACGACACCGCGGGTACTCCACATCCGGCGGGAGAGATCGCACCCAACCCCGGGACACCGAAGACGAAGAACCCGACTTGGGAGGCAGGAACACCGCCGCCGAGGAAGCAGGAGACGCCGGAACAGCAGGCGGAGGCTGCCGAGACGGCAACCCCACCCCGGACAAAGCAGGAGACACACAAGAAATGGCTGGAGACGAGTGGGGCGGCATAATCGCCGCCGACGAAACAGGGGAGGGGGCACAGAACCCTCAGAGCGAGCAGTGTTCTTCAACACCACCACCAGGTCGCCACATCCACTCTCAACCCCGCAAGGGGGAACCACCCCCCCACAGGGAACCGGAACCATCCGACGCGCCCGAAGCAAGAGGTACCGCCCCAACACGGGCCCCCACCCCCACAGCAGGAGCCACAGCAGGAGCCACAGCAGGAGCCACACCATCCACCAGACCCACACCAACACCAGGCGCACCATCCTCGCACTCCACAGAGGAACAGCTCTCAGAAGAACCATCAACCCTCGCCTCATCATCACATTCCTCTGTCCACGAAGGAGGAGGCGAAGCACCCGTATCCGTACGCGAACGCTTGGGGACAGGCCGTTGATCATCGGAGCTGTCACCCCCAGCAGGAGGCACCCGAGAGGAGCCGGCGGCAGGCCGCCCCACAACCGGGGGAGCACGTCCCCGCAGAACGTCAGCCTCAACAACACGGGGGACGAGACCGCCACCCACAGAGGAGACGGGAGAAGGAACAGGCGCGGCCGCAGAAGGGGAAGGGTCCAACACAGTTGAGGGAGCCTGCAGAGACGTCAGAGGCGCAGAGTCGGAAACAGGTGCAGAAGCCGGTGGAAGCGACGAGACAGACTGCGGGGGCGGAGCCGCACACACCAACACCTGGTCGTGTACACCACCATGCACACACACCGGGCCAACAGCCACCACCGGGTCAGCAGGCGGCAGGGGAACCTTCCCACCCACTCCATCACGAGGCGACAGGTCCTGCGCCACCAACGGGGGTAAAATCCTCGTCACGGAACAAATTAACAGGTGCAGTCTCGACCCCAGTGCAATCAGATGCCCCTCAATGCCACAACGAAAACATTGTCGAGGCTGTCCAGCGTTGAACGCCCGCATGGTGTAGCCCATCAAGGTCACCGCGGAGGGAACAGAAGACTTGAGCCGCAGGCCGAGAGTCCGGGTCCCACACGAGACACCATGCCACCTGCCAGCAGAGACGGAGTTCATCCGGATGGAAACGACAGTCCCAAACTGGCCAAAATACCGTCGAAGCAAGGCCTCCGTGAATTCAAACGGCACACCATGCTGGGCCACATACGTTACTGAGCAGCACCAGACAGATATAGTGACGGTACCACCGTCCCCAGGGAGAGGAAGAGAGCGCCCATCGTAACGGGCCACGAAGTCTCTATAAACAGCAGCGGAGTGAAACTTAACAAGTGCCCGATGGGTGGACAGCAGATGGAGCCCGTACACATCGGCAACTCGCACACGCAGCATATCCAACAGGACAATCTCAAGGGCCAGGTAAGACGCACGTCCAGAAATTCCAGACCCACGGTCTCAGAGCGGCGAATAGTGGGGAGGGGGGTCTCCATGGCGCCGACGCAACACCACCCTCCCACATGGAACGCCAAGCAACAACTGGGGAGCGCTTGGCGAGTGTGCGCGCTCCAGTGTGCTTGCACACACAATTAGTGTGTGCAAGCACACCTGCACACACTAATTGCATGTATTAGTGTGTGCTTGCATGTAATGGTGTTTGCTTGCTTGTATTTGTGTGTGCTTTCATGCACAGGTGTGTCCTTGTATGTGCTTATTTGTACTAGTGTGTGCTTGCATGTACTGGAGTGTGCTTGCTTTTACTAGTGTGTGCTTGCATGTATTGGTGAATGCTTGCATGTATTAGTGTGTGCTTGCATATACTGGTGTTTGCTTGCTTGTACTGGTGTGTTTGCATGCCCTTGTGTGCTTGATTGTACTGGTGTGTTCTTGCTTGTACTGTTGTGTGTGTTTTTGTACTGCTGTGTGCTTGCCTGTACTGGTGTGTGCTTGCCTGTACTGGTGTGTGCTTGAATGTACTGAGGTGTCCTTCCATGAACTGGGGTGAGATTGCATGTACTGGTGTGTGCTTGCATATACTGGTGTGTGCTTGCATGTACTGGTGTTTGCTAGCTTGGACTGGTATGTGCTGGCTTGTACTGGGGTGTCCTTGCATGTACTTGTGTGTATGCTTTCATGTACTAGTGTGTGCTTGCATGTTCTGGTGTATGCTTGCATGTATTGGGTGTGCTTGCATATAATGGTGTGCTTGTATGTACTGGAGTGTCATTGCATGTACTGATGTGTGCTTGTATGTATTGGGTGTGCCTGCATGTACTGGGGGGTGTCCTTGCATGTACTAGAGTGTGCTTTTATGTACTTGTATGTGCTTGTTTATACAAGTTCAAGTTCAAGTATGTTTATTGAGATAAGCAATAAATACATCTCAAAGGGATAGAGTAGCTTAGGCTATTTCTACCCCCCCTTGTTTATACTAGTGTGTCCTTGTATGTACTGATGTGAGCTGGCGTGTACTGGTGTGTGCTTACCTGTACTGGTGTGTGCTTGCCTGTACTGGTGTGTGCTTGCCTGTACTGGTGTGTGCTTGCCTGTACTGGTGTGTGCTAGCTTAGACCGGTGTATGCTGGCTTGTACTGGGGTGTCTGTGCAGGTACTGGTGTGTGTGCTTGCATGTACTGGAAGGCATTGCATGTGCAAGTCGGTGCTTGCATGTACTGGGGTGTGCTTGCATATGTGTGCTTGCATGTACTGTAGGTGTGCTTGCATATGTGTGCTTGCATGTACTGGAGTGTTTGCATATAATGGTATGCTTCTATGTACTGGGGTGTCTTTGCATGTACGTGTGTGTGCTTGCTTGTACTCGTGTGCTTGTATGTATTGGTGAATGCAAGCTTGTACTGGGGTGTACTTGCATGTACTGGAATGTGCTTGCATGTACTGGTGTGTGCTTGTATGTACTGGTGTGTGCATGCATGTACTGGGGTGTCCTTGCATGTACTGGAATGTGCTTGCATGTACTGGTGTGTGCTTGCATGTACTGGTGTGTGCTTGTATGTACTGGTGTGTGCTTACATTTACTGGGGTGTGCTTGCTTGGACTGGTGTGTGCTTTGCAGGTATTAGTGTGTGCTTGCATATACTGGTGTTTGCTTGTACAGGTGTGTGCTTACATGCACAGATGTGTACTTATTTGTAATAGTGTGTGCTTGCATGTAGTGGAGTTTGCTTGTTTGTACCAGTCTGTGCTTGCATGTACTGGTGTCTTTGCATGCCCTGTTGTGTGCTTGCTTGTCCTGCTTAGGGCTTGCATGTACTGGTGTCTGCTTGCATGTACTGGTGTCTGCTTGCATGTACTGGTGTCTGCTTGCATGTACTGGTGTCTGCTTGCATGTACTGGTGTCTGCTTGCATGTACTGGTGTCTGCTTGCATGTATTTGTGTTTGCTTGTACTGGTGTGTGCTTATTTGAACTAGTGTGAGGTAAGGGGCAGGTGTGAGGTAAGGCGCAGGTGTGAGGTAAGGAACAGGTGTGGGGTAAGGAACAGGTGTGAGGTAAGGAACAGGTGTGGGGTAAGGGGCAGGTGTGAGGTAAGGAACAGGTGTGGGGTAAGGGACAGGTGTGAGGTAAGGAACAGGTGTGGGGTAAGGGGCAGGTGTGAGGTAAGGAACAGGTGTGGGGTAAGGGGCAGGTGTGAGGTAAGGAACAGGTGTGGGGTAAGGAACAGGTGTGGGGTAAGAAACAGGTGTGGGGTAAGGAATAGGTGTGGGGTAAGGAGCAGGTGTGAGGTAAGGAGCAGGTGTGAGGTAAGGAGCAGGTGTGAGGTAAGGAGCAGGTGTGAGGTAAGGAGCAGGTGTGAGGTAAGGAGCAGGTGTGAGGTAAGGGGCAGGTGTGAGGTAAGGAGCAGGTGTGAGGTAAGGAGCAGGTGTGAGGTAAGGAGCAGGTGTGAGGTAAGGAGCAGGTGTGAGGTAAGGAGCAGGTGTGGGGTAAGGAGCAGGTGTGGGGTAAGGAGCAGGTGTGGGGTAAGGAGCAGGTGTGGGGTAAGGAGCAGGTGTGGGGTAAGGAGCAGGTGTGGGGTAAGGAGCAGGTGTGGGGTAAGGAGCAGGTGTGGGGTAAGGAGCAGGTGTGGGGTAAGGAACAGGTGTGGGGTAAGGAACAGGTGTGGGGTAAGGAACAGGTGTGGGGTAAGGAACAGGTGTGGGGTAAGGAACAGGTGTGGGGTAAGGAACAGGTGTGGGGTAAGGAACAGGTGTGAGGTAAGGAACAGGTGTAACGTAAGGAGCAGGAGTGAGGTAAGGAGCAGGTGTGAGGTAAGGAGCAGGTGTGAGGTAAGGAGCAGGAGTGAGGTAAGGAGCAGGTGTGAGGTAAGGAGCAGGTGTGAGGTAAGGAACAGGTGTGAGGTGAGGCGGTGGGTTTTTATACTTCAAAAATACACAAAAATTTTCACAGATTTGTATTATTTATTGAAATTTATATATTTACCCATTTGATAGAAATTGGTGATATTAGAACTAAGCAGTCTTAATGAAGCAGAACTTTGACTTCATCTAATAAAATAAAATAAATAAAATAAAAATAAAATGTATTTACGTAAAAGTACATACAAACATATTGAGTTATAAACAGAATGTTGGAAATTTACATAGAGCTGTTATATACAATGCTTAAGGCACTAATACGCACAGGTTTTCGGGCAAGAGGTAGGTGAAAAAACTTATAAACTACCAATGATCTACAGTGTCATCTTACAGGGGGCTTCCTGTAAGTGGTGAGACTTATTACTGTTGAGTAAGTATGGTGGCTGAGGGAAGGTGCAGTTTGTCGCTCACAATATTTGAACGACACAACACCCCTTTCTTGTGGGGTGTTGATCCTAATGTGGTGTTGATCCTAATGTGGTGATCATCCCCAATGTGATATGGATATTCCCAATGGTGTGTATGTGTGGATATCCTCAATATCCCCAATGTGATATGGAAGAAAATGCAGAATAGAACCAGTGAAGAGCAGAGGTGCCATTGGCACAATCAGAGAACACTGTATAAACATCAGAGGTCTACGGTTGTTCAACATCCTCCCAGCGAGCATAAGAAATATTGCCGGAACAACCGTGGACATCTTCAAGAGGAAACTAAACTCTTTTCTAAAAGACGTTCCGGACCAACCGGGCTGTGGTGGGTATGTGGGCCTGCGGGCCGCTCCAAGCAACAGCCTGGTGGACCAAACTCGTAGGTCAAGCTTGGCCTCGGGCCGGGCTTGGGGAGTAGTAGAACTCCCAGAACCCCATCAACCAGGTATCAACCAGGTGGTATTAATCCCAATGTGGTGTTGATCCCAATGTGGTACTGATACCAATGTGGTGTTGATCCTAATGTAGTGTTGATACCAGTCGCCTCGGGCTAGTCTCGTGCAGTTAGGTTCTATTGGCCAGTAGTATTTGCAGTACGTGGGTGAATCATTTATAGAAGTGGGACTCGAGCAGAATACGTGAACGAAGCGCTGGAGGAAAATACATACATCATCAGTTGTGAAGAGTGTGTGTTTGGTGACTGGATTAAGGAGCATTTGGCATGTGTTGATGAGGAGGGGTTGATATAAGAGAGCGCGGGGAGTGTGGCTTCACCACTCAGAGAAGATGTCCTCCAAGGTGCTGCCACTTCTCCTACTGCTGGCCGCTGCCGGTGAGATCCTCCTCTCGTTACTTTAAGTGTTTCTAAGATGCATTTTCTAACAACCGAACCGTTCAGTGTTATCCTATCACATCTATGGCATATCTCGGTGATATATCAGTTAAATTTTATTTATATATTAATGTATTTAAAAACCTGAAAGTAATAATGGGTCATTAAATAAGAATCAGACTTCAGAGGGGTTTGACACGAGGAAAGCTGTCAATGTATTAATGTTTACCTCATCACAAATGACGTAAAATTTATGAACATGTGTGCCCGTGTACAGGGAGAATACAGCCAGTGTGTAGGTTACATGTTATCCCCACCACCTGGTATACAGGCTGTGGGGTTGATAAGATAAATACAGGTATGTATACCTGCTGATGCTCATACACATCCCGTGCGTGCCATGCTGTTTTGTTCAGTGTCTTGTGTACATCTTATTGACTTCTTGTAGACAAAGACGTCTTGCAGACAGACGTCTCGTAGACATCTAATAGACGTCTCGTAGACATCTAATAGACGTCTCGTAGACATCCAATAGACGTCTTATAGACATCCAATAGACGTCTTGTAGACATGTAACAGACGTCTTGTAGACATATAACAGACATGTGGATATTACACCACTCATAGCTCTACTATTCAACAAATCTCTAGTGTCATACTCTTCCTGATATCCTTGAAAAAGCAAGAGTAACGCCAGTTCATAAAGGAGGCGAGACAGCTGACATAAACAATTACAGACCAATAACAAATCTACCGCTACTCTCAACAATATCTGAAAAAATTTCTTTACAAACAGCTCTACTCCTACCTCGTAAACCTCAACATATTAAGTCCTAGTCAGTTCTCCTTCCGCTCCCTAAAAAGTACCAACAATGTCATTATTAGTCTGATGTAATCTAAACAGACCTTAAAAAAAAAATGAGTTCCGAATTGGCCTCTTCATTGACCTGAGAAAGGCCTTTGTTACCATAAATCATAACTACATCTTATACTTTATCACTATGGAGACCGAGGCCTTGCCCTGAACTATATTAAGTCAAACCTTAGTGACAGTCACCAATGGGTCAACTTGTCCTCTTACAAAGAACGTCGCATTTCGATCATATGCGTTACATAAAGCCAAAAAATGGTCGTACTGAAAACTGGAAGCCGCTCGCGAAAGTGAGGTACTGTCCCGTTTTCTGTTTTGGGTCCTCTGGTAGGTTAGGAAAGGAATCTTTAATTAGACCGTTTTCTTGAGCTTGGGAAGCCTTATGTGGACGGCTGGATATGTAGTCATCAATGACATAACGCCCCGACTCTACCGTTAGCCGTAGGAGTGCCACAGGGCAGTATCTTAAGACCTCTTATTTCTTATGTACATCAATGATTTGCCAAATGTCTCTAACGTTCTTAAACCTGTATTATTTGCTGACACACTGCCTTCATCTAATAATAATAATAATAATAATAATAATAATCTGTTCAAATCCCAAACCACATACTATAAATAATATTGTAAATAACGAATTGAAAAATGTAAATTCATGGATGTCAACCAACAAACTCAAACTAAACACACAAAAAACTTACACTTTGTTTGCAAGCAAATCATCAAACCAAATTCACCGTCACATAGACAATGTCAACACTAATAGTAAAAATGAAATGAAAGTTCATTGGACTCTATATAGACAAGAGACAACTTCAATACTCACGTACTCACAAAGGGGGTACTGACACAAGGGGACACAGGTGAAAGCTGAGTACCCAAATGAGCCTCAGAGACATTAGAAAGAATTGTTTCAGTGTCAGAGTAGTTAATAAATGGAATGCATTAGGCAGTGATGTGGTGGAAGCGGACTCCATGCACAGTTTCAAATATAGATATGATAGAGTTCAATAGGCTCAGGAACCTACACACCAGTTGATTGACAGTTGAGAGACGGGACCAAAGAGCCGAAGCTCAACCCCCACAAGCACAACTGGTGAGTACAACACAGCCAAAAAGTCACTAAAACTGTTGGCGTATATTCTCTAAAATCAGATATTATGTCCCCCACTCTGCTCTCCTCTCATTATACACCAGCATCATTGATTGATTCTTTCTTTATTATGTAACACCAGCACCATTAGGCACAAAATCTGCTGTCAGAATTATAATAAACAGTCTTCAGACAACACACAGCCCCGCTGTTTATGTCTATAAATATGCTAACCATATTCTCACCCCACATATTCTCCTGTGTTATTTATGCATACACATTATTCCTAGATTATAATTCTGAATTGAAACTCTCCCCTCATAAATGTAATAGAACCCCTGAGCACCATACCAGAAATAAATATATATTTTATATCCCCAGAGTCAGACTAAATCTGTGCCAATACTCCATGCAAGTAAATGAACTCAGTCTATGGACCTCACTCCCTAATGAATTAATAAGGGCTCAACCTATACAGTATTCAAAAGTAAAACCAAAAAGTACCTAATTTCATCCTCACAGTTCCCCACCTTGTGCTACTAACTCACACTGTACCTTGTGCACTACTCGCTCACCCAATTTTTGTACTTAAGACATACAATTTCATAAGTATAACCTATTCTATCACGTTATAATGTAGCTATTATGTTGTATTCAAATTGTTATAATGTATTTATTATTCATTTATTGTTAGATTCAGGACCAGCCGTGAGGTGTGTGGCTTAGTAAGACTGTAACAATCACCCATGTATGTATTCCCACAGTCCGATGTACTTTCTTCTACTGTATATAGGTAAATAAATAATAAATATACACGCACTGGCATTGGTGTGATACCCACGAAATTAATTACACCAGTTATCCAAAACTAACGGACATCCTACTGACGATGGTAATATTGTCTTCTCTTCCTCCTCCTTCTCCTCCTCCTGGTGGTGCTGCTGCCGATGTGCCGCCTCCTCCTGGTGGCTGGGCGGTGGTCCATCAGCTGAAGCACAGTGGGAGTGTACAGCTTACCAGTGCGCTGGTGAAGACAAGTGTATTCCTTCACGCTACGTTTGTGACGGCTGGCTCGACTGTCAGGACGGCGACGATGAGTCCCAGTGCAGTAAGTGAGTCATATTTGTTCTCCTGTGACCTCGAATAGTGAGCAATATGATCTTGAGGGAAGTGTAAGGTGACCTTGAGGGTTGTGCAAGACGAGACCCGTAATAAGTTCCTCAACACTGCTACAACAGCCGAACTTGTTGTAAGAGGATCCTACTTGCTCAAGAGACGCCAGGAATCATCAAGATTTGTCATTCCACGTACATGTCCTTTCCTCAATCATGGCGGCTTTGTTTACCTTTATTACACAGTTTACGAGCTCGGAAGCACTACGAGGCTGTCCATAGCAGCCATGACCGTGGGTCCACAACGACCTCGCAGTGGTCCCAAGCTCGTAAAATAACATAGCCGCCATGATTGAGGAAGGATGTACATGTCTCGCAAGACGGCACGTCAATGTTTCATTAATCATGCTCCTGAACTTTCTATGAGATGCTCATGTAAGTAAGGTAACTTACGACACGTTCATGTAACATGATACCTGCTGTGGCAGGTTTAAACGTTAGCTTCCTGTTCCAAAAGGAATCTTTACTAGAGAGTTCAGACAGCTGTGCTGAGCGACAATACCTCCCCCTGGATGACTCCTGGTGTTGGACCAGTAGACCTCAACGAAAAGTTCACATTGTCCTCGCGTGCTGCTGGTTAAATTAGTCCATTGCTTGTCATGCAGATCCTAAATGTCTTCAATTTCAAAATTTGTAACACTTGTTTTGTACCTTAACATTTCTCGGATCCTCCCCGGTATTTACGGGCTCTGAAACCATTCAAAATGTTATGTATGCACCTGTGTTAACCAAAACCAGCTGGGGGCCCCATTCTAGAGGTTTGTGGGACACGTGGAAGACCACACTAGCAGGGGCACTTGCTAGAGCCCCCAAATACCAAGGGGGACTTTGCCTAAGGAGTTTAAAGTGTGCTGTCATCTAGTCTGTCTTTCAGCGCACTGCAACGAAGGTTTCTATCGATGCGAGACGTCTAAGAACTGCATCGTAGAGCACTTCATCTGTGATGGCGTTGAAGACTGTGTTGGTGGTGACGACGAACTTAACTGCAGTAAGTTTTTTTTGAGGGTTCTAAAGTTGTAAACCACTATGACTGGTCGGTACAGCGACGGCCTTGCTTCTTGCAGCCCCCTCCCCATCCGGCCCGTTGGCGTCGTGAGGGGGCTTGGTGGACGGCTGTCGGAGTGTGATGCTCCGTTGGGCAGTCCTCTGTCCTTTTCTGACCTTGCACTCCTGCTGCTGTCTTCTCCAATTGTGCCGGATCGCTTTTCCTTTTTCTTATGTTTCGTCTTTCTCCCCCCTCTTCTCCTATCTGCTTGTCATTTCCTGCCGACCTTTTGCTTGTTTTGGATTATTTCTATGGACTTCTTCTATTTTGACGCCCGGGTGCTTGAGGAGGCATACTCTTGCACCCGTAGAACTGTAGTACCCAACGTCTCGAGCGAGGGGAACCTTTTATTGTCAATCCCCCTTTCGTCGCTGAACCCGATCTCGACGGACTGACGGTTCTTAAGGTGGCGTTTGTGGGGCGTATACTCACGACGCACCCCTAGGGGGCCCCGGCATGGTCGGCGATAGCTTCCTGTTGGGTGTCCTGCCTCTAATTGTGGCTCCATGGTGGGTATGGGGGCACATTCGTGGATGAATTTGTCACTTTTCGTCTCTGTCGTTGAATGTTTCCGTTGTACCCTCTCAGGCTCGTGGGGTGGGCGACCAAGCCCCCGAGTCGGCCTGTATTGGAAGACCAGGCTCTGTAGCTCCCGCTGCGTTGGGCCCCGACCTTGCTCCTCCTTTGACCGTCCTGACTTCTTCCCCCAGCTCCCCTCCCTCCTCTGTGGTTGGGTCGAGCCTCCAGCCCCCGGTGGTGACCACTTCGTCCCCTGGTGTGGCTAAGTCTTTCGTTGTGACTACTGCGCCTTTTGACCCCTCTCTCTCTAGGGGTTCTCAACACCGTTCGCGCCCCAACCGCACTCGCTGGATTCCTTCCCGTGCTGATGCGTATCAGGCCTTGTTTGGTCCTGCTTCATGGGCCAAATACTTTGATCTCCTCCCTCTTGATTCTGCGCCTCCTGACGATTTCTCCCTCCATCGGCATCTTGTAGATTCCGTGGATGCGTCTGTTACTTTCAACCCCACTCGTCTCGGTACACGTGTCGTTGCTGCTCCTTCTCAGGATGCGGCTTCCCGCTTGGCTGCCTTATCTTGCCTTGGCGAGATCCCTGTTCGGGTCTCCAAGAACGTTCAGATGAATGCCAGTGTTGGCACTATTCTCCTCCCACCCCATGTTGCAACCGGTGTTCGGAATCTGCAGGATTGCCACGATGATATTCGGCATATCCTTCATGCCCAAGGCCATTCTGTCCTCCAGGTTGACTCGTTTACTCGTCCCCCTCGTGGTCGTCGCCGTCAACCCCTTCGCGTTGTGAAGATCACCTTTGATGGTAGGACCCTTCCATCCTCTGTCATTCTTGCTGGTGCTAGGTGCTCTGTCCAGGAGTATATACCTTCTCCTCGACTTTGTAACAAGTGCTGGAGGTTTGGGCATGGTGCCCTCCGCTGCTCTGGGACTGTCTCTCTCTGTCCTTTGTGTGGGAGTGAAGGTCACTCTAAGTCGGAGTGCACTTCTCCCCAAGCTCGCTGCCTCAACTGCGGTGAGGCCCATCCTACCTTCTCCCGTGCCTGTGTCCATTACAAGCTTGAGGCGGCCGTCCTTAACCTGAAGCACCGCGAGCGTTTATCTTTTCCTGAGGCGAGGCGCCAGGTTCGCCGGCTCCTGCCTTATACTAACATCTCTTATGCTCGCGTGTTGCGCTCTTCCTCTCCTCGTCCTTCCCCCCTTCCTCAGACTCTCAACCGTTTCCGGGCCTTGGACCCTGATACGCCCACTGCCCCCTCCTCTGTTCCTTTGAGTTCTCTCCCGAGGGGTCCCCCTCCTGGTCCTCTGTCTGGGGTTCCCCTTCTTTCAACCCGGTCTGTCATGTCTCCTGTGTCTTCTTCCTCGTCCCCCTCCGATCCTCCTTCCCATCCTCTTCCTCCATCTATCGGCTCTCCCCACTGCCTGTCGGTGCGGGCGGATGTCCATCGCTCTCCTAACGGCCGTCGTGTGTGCTCTCGTTCGGCTTCTCCTGTTGAGACACTGGAATCCGTTTCCCGGTACGTAGTTGCTGGGACACCGTTCTCTTTAAGTCAGAAGCGTAAGCCTGGCTCCTCTCCTTCCTCTTCCCCGGCGGGTAAGAAGGCTTCGCTTTCTTCCTCAGCTCCTACTTCTGGCTCTGTTGCTCCTTCCCCTCCCGTTTCAGTGATTGCGCCCCCTGTTCCTGCTATGGAGGTTTCTTTGGCCCCTGCTTCTCTTTCGGTTGCTGCTCTTGCTGGGGTGCGCTCCCCTCTTTCTACTCCCCCTCTTCCTGCTGCTGTCCTTGACTGCTCCTCTCCGTTGTCTCCTCCTCTTCCTCCTCCTCCTCCGGACCCCACCCGCCCACCTCTGATCTGTTCTTCCGTTTCCTTCCATCCGTCTTTGCTCAGTTTACCCATGCCCCCTAACCCTGACTTTGCTGACCCTGATCCCGACCCTGATATTCTTTAACGTGCTCTGTTGCTCTTTCGCCTTTGTTTCTTCCTTGTTCTCTGTTTTTGTCCTTTCTCTTCTCGTCGTTGTCCATTCTTCAATGGAACGTTCGAGGTTATTACGCCAATTTCCTCGAACTCCAACTTCTGATTTCGCGGTTTTCGCCCCTTTGTGTCTGTCTCCAGGAGCCAATGCTTGGTGCTCGTCCTGGTCGTTTTCGTGGCTATTCCTTTCTCTCCCCCCCCCCCCAGCCATTGCTGGGGCTTCTAATTCTTCTGCTCTCTTGATTCGTGCTGATGTTCCCTTTGTTCCTTTACTTTTTCCTTCGCCTTTCCATTGTTCTGCTGCTCGTATCTTTGTGGGGAAATGGTACACAGTTTGTTCCATTTATCTCCCCCCGAGTGTCCCGCTCTCTCTTCCTGATTTGAAACACCTCCTAGACTCCTTGCCGGAGCCTGTTCTCCTGCTGGGTGACTTCAATTGTCGTCATTCTCTTTGGGGTGACGTTCTGACGAATACCCAGGGTCGCCTCCTTGAGCCGTTTCTCCTCTCTTCTTCCCTGTCTCTTCTGAATTCTGGTGAGCCCACTCATTTGGACTCTCGGACTCGCACCCTTTCTTGTCTTGATCTTTCTCTCTGCTCTTTTTTTTTTTTTTTTTTTTTTTTTTTGAGAGATATACAAGAGTTGTTACATTCTTGTACAGCCACTAGTACGCGTAGCGTTTTGGGCAAGTCCTTAATCCTATGGTCCCTGGAATACGATCCCCTGCCGCGAAGAATCGTTTTTTCATCCAAATACACATTTTACTGTTGCGTTAAACAGAGGCGCCCAATTGGAATTGCGCCCAGGAATTGCGCCCAGTAAATCCTCCCCGGCCAGGATACGAACCCATGACATAGCGCTCGCGGAATGCCAGGCGAGTGTCTTACCACTACACCACGGAGACTGCTAGACACGGTCTTCTTCTCTTTACTTAGATTTCACGTGGCAGGTTCTTGATGACCTCCATGGAAGTGATCATTTCCCCATCCTTGTTTCCTTTTTCTCTTTTCGCCCTTCCCTCTCTTTCCCTAGGTGGCAGTTTGCTAAGGCAGACTGGACCCTCTTTACCCTCAGTGCTGCTCTCTCTGACCTCTCCCTTCTGCCTCTCTCTCGCGCTCTCCTCCTTTTTCTTGACACTGTCTTCAACGCTGCCCTCCGCTCTAATCCTCGCTCTTCCTCTTGGGGACCACGGAAGTGCGTTCCCTGGTGGAATGCGGACTGTGCTCGAGCTGTCCGCTGTAAGCGTGCAGCCTGGAAGAGGCACCGCCATAGGCAGACGACCGATTCTTTTCTTTTCTTTCGGAAAGCGAGTGCGGTGGCCCGTAGGGCCATCGCTAAACGTGAATGTTGGGCATCTTATGTCTCAACAATTACGTCCGAAACCCCTCTGGCCCAGATCTGGAAGCGTATCCGCAAGATAGCGGGTAAGTTCGTTCCCGATGTTTCACCGGTCCTTCACCTCCATGATACTCTTGTGGCGGACCCATTGCAGGTCGCTTCCGAACTGGGTTCCCACTTTTCTTCTGTTAGCTCTGGTCTTCATCTTCCCCAATCTTTCCTTCTTCGTAAACCTGTCCTTGAGTTTCGTCCTTTAGATTTCTGCACTCATCTTCAGCTTCCCTATAATGATCCCTTCTCTCTCTCTGAACTTCGTTCTGCCCTGGCCCTCTGCGGTTCTACGGCGGCGGGCTCCGATGGTATTCATTATGAGATGCTTCGCCATCTCCCTCCGAGCACGTTTCAGTATTTACTGAGTCTGTATAATCGGATCTGGGAGTCGTCGTCAGTCCCTGAGGACTGGCTCGATGCCGTTGTCCTCCCTGTTCGCAAACCGGGGTCTCTGGGTACTTCCCCTAAGGACTTTCGCCCTATTGCTCTCACAAGTTGTGTCTGCAAACTCTTTGAACGTATGGTTAACGTTCGTCTGATGTGGTTCCTGGAACACCATCACCTCCTCTCCCCTTCTCAATTTGGTTTCCGCAAGTGCCGCAGCACGACAGATGTCCTGGTGAACTTGGAGGTCTATATTCGTACTGCTTTTGCTGCGAAGACCTCCGTTGTTGCCGTCCTTTTTGACCTGGAAAAGGCTTACGACACCACTTGGCGTTATCATATCCTATCTCAACTTCATTCTTTTGGCCTTCGTGGTCATCTCCCTCTCTTTCTCCGCAGCTTCCTCTCTCGTCGTTCCTTTCGGGTGCGCCTTGGTACCGCTCTCTCTCCCTCTTTTCAGCAATACGAAGGTGTGCCCCAGGGTAGTGTTCTGAGCACTACTCTTTTTCTTGTTGCCCTCAATGGTCTTCTTTCCTCTCTTCCTTCTGGTGTCTTCTCCGCTCTGTATGTTGATGATCTTACCCTTTGTTGTCAGGGTGATGATTCGCCTCTCCTTCAATGCTGGCTTCAACTTGCAATTGATGCCGTGTCGTCTTGGGCCACAGATCATGGCTTCAAGTTCTCTACTTCTAAGACTTGTGCCATGACTTTTACGCGGAAACGGGTTGTTCTTCGTCCCTCTTTGTCACTTTATGGTCATCCCCTTGAATACAAAGATTCCGCGAAGCTTTTGGGGTTATTCCTTGACACTCGTTTGTCTTGGTCTCCCCATATCTCTTACCTCCGTGTTGAGTGCTCTAAGGCCCTTACCCTCCTTCGGGTCTTGTCCCATTCTTCTTGGGGGGCAGATAGGTGCACTCTCCTTGCTTTACATTCCTCTCTCGTCCTGTCTAAGCTCGATTATGGTTGCCCTGCTTATTCGTCTGCTTCTCCTTCTACTCTTCGCTGTCTTGATGCTTTGCACCATACTGGCTGGCGCCTCAGTTCTGGGGCCTTTCGTTCGACTCCCATCCTTAGCTTGTATGTTGACACTGGCTTCCTGTCTCTCCAGGACCGCCGTGATCGCTACTGTCTTCGCTATCTTGCGCGGTCCTTGCAACATCCTTCCTCTCGCCTCTGTCGTGCTTTAACTTTTACCCCTCCTGCGGTTCCTGTTCCTCTTCACCACCTCCCTCTTTCTGTCCGGTTATCTCGCCTACAGGATTCTCTTTCCATTCGTATTTCTGATGTTTCTCCTCGTGTTGTTCCTTCTTTGCCCCCGTGGAGGGTCCCTCTTCCGCGGTTTTGTACATCCTTGACCCGTATCACTAAAGCTTTTACCCCTCTTACGGTTCTAAAACGCCGTTTCCTCGAGCACTTTTCTTCTCACTCCCGCTCCGTTTCTGTCTTCACCGATGGGTCTAAGTCAGCGGACGGTGTTGGCTACTCTGTTGTTTTTCCTGATCGCACTTATATGTGTCGCTTGCCTCCGGAGACTAGCATCTTTACAGCGGAACTTTATGCTATTCTCTATGCTCTTCGTCTCCTGCTTTCTCGTTGTCAGTCTTCCTTTGTAGTTGTTGTTGACTCTCGTAGTGCCCTCATGGCTCTCGGGTCCTTTAATCCGGTTCATCCAGTAGTTGTCGAGATCCAGCATTGGCTGTTTCTTGTTCACAGTAAATTTAAGTCGGTTGAGTTTTGTTGGGTTCCCAGCCGTATTGGTGTGTGTTTAAATGAGCGTGCGGATGCTGCCGCCAAGGAAGCTGTCCGCTCTTGTCCCATCTCTCGTAAAGGCATTCTGTATTCCGACTTTTACCCGGTTATCCATTCCTCAGTCCTTACTCGTTGGCAGGCTTCTTGGTTGTCTGTTACTGGTAACAAGCTACGTACTCTTAAATGTTGTGTTTCCTCGTGGCCGTCCTCCTTCCACCGTAACCGGCGGTGGGAAACAGCTCTGGCGAGGTTGCGTATTGGCCATACTCGCTTAACCCATGGTCACTTGATGGAGCGCCGCCCTGCTCCTTATTGTCCTAGTTGCATTGTCCCTCTTACGGTCGTGCATGTCCTTCTTGAATGTCCTGACTTCCAGGACGAGCGTGTGTCTTGCTTTCCGACCGCCCCTCGCGGTCACCTGTCCCTCGATAGAATTCTTGGTGACTCGGATACTTTTGATATCGTTCGCCTTATTCGTTTTTGTTCTCGTATTGGCATCCTTGGTGATATTTAGCACCCTCTGATTATTTTGCGTATTTGATGGTGCTACATAGCCTTCCCGGTTTGGTGCCTTCTTTTGATAATTACTTACTTGCAGGTCGGCGTTCGATCCTTGACGGTCCAAATGGTTGAGCACCATTCCCTTCTTCCGTTCTATCACTTATAATGTTCGGTAAAATATATAACCGAGAAAATAGTTTGAGATAATTACCTTATGTTACCTTCTACTTACAAAGAAAATATTAAATTCATAAAATTTATTTACCTTTTGATAATTTTGTAATGTACTTTCTAACTGAATTTTTTATGTGACGACAGCAAACTTATATATGCTTCATGTTTGATTGTCATTGTCAAGAATAAATACATTTATATAGACCAACATTGAACCTTTAACTTTTCGTTTATTAATATGAACTTCGAAAGCGATAACTGGAGAGCTCTTGACACAACAATGGTTGACGGTGCCTCTGAAAAGTTCATATATTCTTGATAATCCCTCCTTGTACCTTGAATTTTTCCCAGTCCCCCTTGTACCCTGACCAGCCCCCCTTGTACCCTGACCAGCCCCCCCTTGTACCCTGACCAGCCCCCCACCTTGTACCCTGACCAGCCCACCTTGTACCCTGACCAGCCCCCCCCTTGTACCCTGACCAGCCCCCCCTTGTACCCTGACCAGCCCCCCACCTTGTACCCTGACCAGCCCCCCACCTTGTACCCTGACCAGCCCCCCCTTGTACACTGACCAGCCCCCCCTTGTACCCTGACCAGCCCCCTCTTGTACCCTGACCAGCCCCCCCTTGTACCCTGACCAGCCCCCCCTTGTACCCTGACCAGCCCCCTCTTGTACCCTGACCAGCCCCCTCTTGTACCCTGACCAGCCCCCCCTTGTACCCTGACCAGCCCCCCCTTGTACCCTGACCAGCCCCCTCTTGTACCCTGACCAGCCCCCCCTTGTACCCTGACCAGCCCCCCCTTGTACCCTGACCAGCCCCCCCTTGTACCCTGACCAGCCCCCTCTTGTACCCTGACCAGCCCCCCCCTTGTACCCTGACCAGCCCCCTCTTGTACCCTGACCAGCCCCCTCTTGTACCCTGACCAGCCCCCTCTTGTACCCTGACCAGCCCCCTCTTGTACCCTGACCAGCCCCCTCTTGTACCCTGACCAGCCCCCCCTTGTACCCTGACCAGCCCCCTCTTGTACCCTGACCAGCCCCCCCTTGTACCCTGACCAGCCCCCCCTTGTACCCTGACCAGCCCCCCCTTGTACCCTGACCAGCCCCCTCTTGTACCCTGACCAGCCCCCTCTTGTACCCTGACCAGCCCCCTCTTGTACCCTGACCAGCCCCCCCTTGTACCCTGACCAGCCCCCCCTTGTACCCTGACCAGCCCCCCCTTGTACCCTGACCAGCCCCCCCTTGTACCCTGACCAGCCCCCTCTTGTACCCTGACCAGCCCCCCCTTGTACCCTGACCAGCCCCCCCTTGTACCCTGACCAGCCCCCCCTTGTACCCTGACCAGCCCCCTCTTGTACCCTGACCAGCCCCCCCCTTGTACCCTGACCAGCCCCCTCTTGTACCCTGACCAGCCCCCCTTGTACCCTGACCAGCCCCCCCTTGTACCCTGACCAGCCCCCCCTTGTACCCTGACCAGCCCCCTCTTGTACCCTGACCAGCCCCCCCTTGTACCCTGACCAGCCCCCCCTTGTACCCTGACCAGCCCCCTCTTGTACCCTGACCAGCCCCCCCTTGTACCCTGACCAGCCCCCCCTTGTACCCTGACCAGCCCCCCCCCCTTGTACCCTGACCAGCCCCCCCCCCTTGTACCCTGACCAGCCCCCCCCCCTTGTACCCTGACCAGTCCCCTCTTGTACCCTGACCAGCCCCCCCTTGTACCCTGACCAGCCCCCTCTTGTACCCTGACCAGCCCCCCCCCTTGTACCCTGACCAGCCCCCCCCCCTTGTACCCTGACCAGCCCCCCCCCCTTGTACCCTGACCAGTCCCCTCTTGTACCCTGACCAGCCCCCCCTTGTACCCTGACCAGTCCCCTCTTGTACCCTGACCAGCCCCCTCTTGTACCCTGACCAGCCCCCCCTTGTACCCTGACCAGCCCCCTCTTGTACCCTGACCAGCCCCCCCCCCTTGTACCCTGACCAGCCCCCCCCCTTGTACCCTGACCAGCCCCCCCCCCTTGTACCCTGACCAGTCCCCTCTTGTACCCTGACCAGTCCCCTCTTGTACCCTGACCAGCCCCCCCTTGTACCCTGACCAGTCCCCTCTTGTACCCTGACCAGTCCCCTCTTGTACCCTGACCAGCCCCCCCTTGTACCCTGACCAGTCCCCTCTTGTACCCTGACCAGCCCCCTCTTGTACCCTGACCAGCCCCCTCTTGTACCCTGACCAGCCCCCTCTTGTACCCTGACCAGTCCCCTCTTGTACCCTGACCAGCCCCCCCTTGTACCCTGACCAGTCCCCTCTTGTACCCTGACCAGCCCCCCCTTGTACCCTGACCAGTCCCCTCTTGTACCCTGACCAGCCCCCTCTTGTACCCTGACCAGCCCCCTCTTGTACCCTGACCAGCCCCCTCTTGTACCCTGACCAGCCCCCTCTTGTACCCTGACCAGCCCCCTCTTGTACCCTGACCAGCCCCCTCTTGTACCCTGACCAGCCCCCTCTTGTACCCTGACCAGCCCCCTCTTGTACCCTGACCAGCCCCCTCTTGTACCCTGACCAGCCCCCTCTTGTACCCTGACCAGCCCCCTCTTGTACCCTGACCAGTCCCCTCTTGTACCCTGACCAGTCCCCTCTTGTACCCTGACCAGCCCCCTCTTGTACCCTGACCAGTCCCCTCTTGTACCCTGACCAGCCCCCTCTTGTACCCTGACCAGTCCCCTCTTGTACCCTGACCAGCCCCCTCTTGTACCCTGACCAGCCCCCTCTTGTACCCTGACCAGCCCCCTCTTGTACCCTGACCAGTCCCCTCTTGTACCCTGACCAGTCCCCTCTTGTACCCTGACCAGTCCCCTCTTGTACCCTGACCAGTCCCCTCTTGTACCCTGACCAGCCCCCCCCCCTTGTACCCTGACCAGCCCCCTCTTGTACCCTGACCAGTCCCCTCTTGTACCCTGACCAGTCCCCTCTTGTACCCTGACCAGTCCCCTCTTGTACCCTGACCAGCCCCCCCCCTTGTACCCTGACCAGCCCCCTCTTGTACCCTGACCAGTCCCCTCTTGTACCCTGACCAGTCCCCTCTTGTACCCTGACCAGTCCCCTCTTGTACCCTGACCAGTCCCCTCTTGTACCCTGACCAGTCCCCTCTTGTACCCTGACCAGTCCCCTCTTGTACCCTGACCAGCCCCCCCCCTTGTACCCTGACCAGTCCCCTCTTGTACCCTGACCAGTCCCCTCTTGTACCCTGACCAGTCCCCTCTTGTACCCTGACCAGTCCCCTCTTGTACCCTGACCAGCCCCCCTTGTACCCTGACCAGCCCCCTCTTGTACCCTGACCAGTCCCCTCTTGTACCCTGACCAGTCCCCTCTTGTACCCTGACCAGTCCCCTCTTGTACCCTGACCAGCCCCCCTTGTACCCTGACCAGCCCCCTCTTGTACCCTGACCAGCCCCCCCTTGTACCCTGACCAGCCCCCCCCTTGTACCCTGACCAGCCCCCCCTTGTACCCTGACCAGCCCCCTCTTGTACCCTGACCAGTCCCCTCTTGTACCCTGACCAGTCCCCTCTTGTACCCTGACCAGTCCCCTCTTGTACCCTGACCAGTCCCCTCTTGTACCCTGACCAGTCCCCTCTTGTACCCTGACCAGTCCCCTCTTGTACCCTGACCAGCCCCCCCCTTGTACCCTGACCAGCCCCCTCTTGTACCCTGACCAGTCCCCTCTTGTACCCTGACCAGCCCCCCTCTTGTACCCTGACCAGCCCCCCCCTTGTACCCTGACCAGCCCCCCCCCTTGTACCCTGACCAGCCCCCCCCCTTGTACCCTGACCAGCCCCCCCCCCTTGTACCCTGACCAGTCCCCCCTTGTACCCTGACCAGCCCCCCCCCCTTGTACCCTGACCAGCCCCCCCCCCTTGTACCCTGACCAGCCCCCCCCCCTTGTACCCTGACCAGCCCCCCCCTTGTACCCTGACCAGCCCCCCCCCCTTGTACCCTGACCAGCCCCCCCTTGTACCCTGACCAGCCCCCCCCTTGTACCCTGACCAGCCCCCCCCCCTTGTACCCTGACCAGCCCCCCCCCTTGTACCCTGACCAGCCCCCCCCCCTTGTACCCTGACCAGTCCCCCCTTGTACCCTGACCAGCCCCCCCCTTGTACCCTGACCAGCCCCCCCCCCTTGTACCCTGACCAGCCCCCCCCCTTGTACCCTGACCAGCCCCCCCCCTTGTACCCTGACCAGCCCCCCCTTGTACCCTGACCAGCCCCCCTTGTACCCTGACCAGCCCCCCTTGTACCCTGACCAGCCCCCCCTTGTACACTGACCAGCCTCCCCCCGTTGTACACTGACCAGCCTCCCCCCTTGTACCCTGACCAGCCCCCCTTGTACCCTGACCAGCCCCCCCCCTTGTACACTGACCAGACCCCCCCCCCCCCCCCTTGTACCCTGACCAGCCCCCTTGTACCCTGACCATCCCCCCCTTGTACACTGACCAGCCCCCCCTTGTACCCTGACCAGCCCCCCCTTGTACCCTGACCAGCCCCCCTTGTACCGTGTACCCTGACCAGCCCCCCTTGTACCCTGACCAGCCCCCCTTGTACCCTGACCAGCCCCCCCCCCTTGTACCCTGACCAGCCCCCCTTGTACCCTGACCAGCCCCCTTGTGCCTTGTACCCTGACCAGCCCCCCCTTGTACCCTGACCAGCCGTGAGCACCGCGACGCCGGTGTGTGACGAGGACCAGTACCAGTGCTTGGAAGGTCTGTGCATCAACAAGGTGTTCGTGTGTGACGGCTACAAGGACTGCTCCTTCACAGAGGACGAACACGAGTGTAGTGAGTGTGTCGGGTCCTCCTCCAGCGGGCACTGACTGGCTTGTGTCTCTACCAGCACTGCTGGAGAGGGCTCACATGTCGCGTTCTGTATGTGTGTATGTATGTGTGTATGTGTGTATGTATGTGTGTATGTATGTATGTATGTATGTATGTATGTATGTATGTATGTATGTATGTATGTATGTATGTACTCACCTAATTGTGCTTGCGGGGGTTGAGCTTTGGCTCTTTGGTCCCGCGTCTCAACTGTCAATCAACTGGTGTACAGGTTCCTGAGCCTACTGGGCTCTATCATATCTACATTTGAAACTGTGTATGGAGTCAGCCTCCACCACATCACTTCCTAGTGCATTCCATTTATTATCTACTGACACTGAAAAAATTCTTTCTAACGTCTCTGTGGCTCATCTGGGTACTAAGTTTCCACCTGTGTCTCCTTGTTCGTGTCCCACCCGTGCTGAAGAATTTGTCTTTGTCCACCCTGTTAATTCCCCTGAGAATTTTGTAGGTGGTTATCATGTCTCCCCTTACTCTTCTGTTTTCCAGGGTTGTGAGATTCAGCTCCTTTAGCCTTTCCTTGTAACTCATTCCTCTCAGTTCCAGGACGAGCCTGGTGGCATACCGCTGAATCTTCCCTAACTTTGTCTTGTGTTTAACTAGGTATGGACTCCAGACTGGAGCTGCATATTCCAGGATTGGTCTTACATAAGTGGTAAACAGGGTCCTTAACGATTCCTTACACAAGTTTCTAAAGGCAGTTCTTATGATGGCCAGTCTAGCATATGCCGCTGATGATATATTCTTTTGATGTGGGCCTCTGGGGACAGGTTCGGTGTGATATCAACCCCCAGATCTTTCTCTCTATTTGACTCTTGCAGGATTTCACCTCCCAGATGATACCTTGTATTCAGCCTCCTGCTCCCTTCCCCTAATTTCATTACTTTACACTTTCCAGAGTTGAACTTTAGCAGCCATCTTCATCCGTCTTGATTCTTCTCATAATTTTTGCATCATCAGCAAACATTGAGAGGATCGAGTCTATACCCTCCGGAAGATCGTTTACATATATTAGAAACAGGAAACATACATACATGTATGTATATGTATGTATGTATGTATGTATTTTATGCATGTATGTATGTGTGTGTGTGTGTGTGTGTGTGTGTGTGTGTGTGTGTATGTATGTATGTATGTATGAATGTACGATTGTATGTATGTATTTAAGTATGTTTGTATGTATGTATGCATGTAGAAGCAAACCTCATCTCTCCATATAATTTTATCTTCTGTATTTACGAACGTTTATGTTTATACATCAACCTATAGTTGTAGAAGTTTAAAATATGATTATTGTTCTATTTAACACTATGATGTGAGAGTGACTGTGGCCGTCCCTGTGGCAGGTGAGTGTAGCGAGGGCTTCCACTGCCTCGACGACCTGTGTGTTGCTGACATGTTCGTCTGTGACAACTATGAGAACTGCCAGAGGGGCGAGGACGAGGCTCTCTGTGGTGAGTTGTTTACTGTCTTTGTTGGTTGGTGTGGTGGGGACGAGGCGCTCTGTGGTGAGTTGTTTACTGTCTTTGTTGGTTGTTGTGGTGAGGACGAGGCTCTCTGTGGTGAGTTGTTTACTGTCTTTGTTGGTTGGTGTGGTGGGGACGAGGCGCTCTGTGGTGAGTTGTTTACTGTCTTTGTTGGTTGGTGTGGTGGGGACGAGGCTCTCTGTGGTGTGGTCCGTATTTTACTAATACATCTTCTACAAGACCCTTCTGAAGATGTATTATTAAATACGAAAGTACTTAGGGAAATTCCTGTTTCAGTTCTTCCTCCGTGATCTGACATTGTCATATATATATATATATATATATATATATATATATATATATATATATATATATATAATATATATTTATTTATTTATTTATTTTAGGGGGTACCACCTCTGGTGTAATTGCAGGGACTCACATCCTCGAAGAAGAACAAAGAGCATTCAGAGAAGATCTTGTGGATTCTCACTGAATACTTTATTCTTTTCTTCTCCTACCACCCCTATTATTTTTTTGTATGTTTTGTTTTATTTTATTGCAATGCTACAGTTTACAGAGAACACACGCAAATATATAACAAACAATCAGCGTTCGAAGACCTCGTCCAGCTCCTCGGAAGTTGGGTGCGTACCCAGGATACAGCACGCATTTCCCCTCTGAACTGCGACACTGAGGCGCTGGAACAGGAAACTGGCTGCTCGTGGGTCTCTACTTTTCCCAATGAGTTCCTCACCAACCTCCTTTAAAAACTTGAGTGCACATTTACCCCAGGCGCCCAGAGTCTCAGAGCCTATCGGCACGAACCTGTAACAACGTTCTAGGTCTCTGTACTTGTGGATTTTCTGGGTCTCCCTGAAGGTGGCTGTCCCACCTCCCTCCGCTGAGCTGTAACGTAAATAGGTATCAGCCAATGTAGATGCACAGGTGTAATCCCATACGACCTGTTTACCTTCTCTCCATGGCTGCTGGGTGACTCCATCTGGGCGTTTTTGGCTGTTGTCAGGTCTGCACAACTGGGGTTCCCTTTGTGCTGGACACCCAGCTGTAGCCAAACTTCTCTTGATGATGTCATTGACTGCTTCATGTCTGGCAATCTTTCCCTGTGTCTTACGACAGATGAGACCATGGCTGCCGTATTGGTCTGCCCGTGCATGGCCGCAAACACACCGGTGCTCGGTGGAGATAGGGGCGGCAAGGCGCAGGGCAACACCAATACTTAGGGTCTGATGGTCCAGGCGGATGCCCAAGGCGGAATTAGGGACTGCCAACAGGAAGTCCCCGGCATGGGGGGCTTGGCACAGCTAGAAGACGCGCTCTGTCCTTCTGAGAAGCTGCGTCCAGCAATGCTTTGGCAATGTTCTCCACTATGGGGCTATCCCATTTGGCCTGTTTACCGTCATTTGGAAAAGTTGGTCGGGTGTGTGAATTGGCAAGAGTGTCCCACTGACCAGCTCCTTCCACACACACACACACACACACACACACACACACACACACACACACACACACACACACACACACACACACACACACACACATATATATATATATATATATTTATATATATATATATATATATATATATATATATATATATATATATATATATATATATATATAACGATATATATATGTCGTACCTAGTAGCCAGAAGGCACTTCTCGGCCTACTATGCAAGGCCCGATTTGCCTAATAAGCCAAGTTTTCCTGAATTATTATATTTTCTCTAATTTTTTTCTTATGAAATGATAAAGCTACCCATTTCATTATGTATGAGGTCAATTTTTTGTTATTGGAGTTAAAATTAACGTAGATATATGACCGAACCTAACCAACCCTACCTAACCTAACCTAACCTATCTTTATAGGTTAGGTTAGGTAGCCGAAAAAGTTAGGTTAGGTAGTCGAAAAACAATTCATGAAAACTTGGCTTATTAGGCAAATTGGGCCTTGCATAGTAGGCTGAGAAGTGCGTTCTGGCTACTAGGTACGACATATATATATAATATATATATATATATATATATATATATATATATATATATATATATATGCGAACAAGCCTGAATGGTGTAAGTTTTCAGTCTCGTGTGTATATATATATATATATATATATATATATATATATATATATATATATATATATATATATATATATATATATATATATATATATATAATATATATAATATCCTTGTGTTACGTCCCTTGACCTCTGGGTATGGTTCCTTTGTTGCAGTTGTTAGAAAATATATAATAATACGGCCTTGCCTACTAAAGTGTCTAGGGTAAATAAAACTGCTTATTCAGCAAAGCAATATACTTAAAGTAAGGGTAACAAAGAACATACAAATATATAATTGGAAATACAGGCAGTCAGAAATATTAATGCACCAGAAAACAATAAAATAATATCATTATATAAGCACCGATCACTACTTTGCAACTTAAATGGATAGATGGGTATGCACATAATGGTCTAACCAGGAAATCAGCTATGTTACTAAACAAATACCACAGACTTAACTCCACGATATAGCAGAGGTAGCAGAGTATCTAGAGGTTTCATGTGGGTTTTAGTTGGTACCTTGTAGACGCCATGCCGTGCATTCTCTAGCAACACCAGTCGCGTGGGTGGAGCTGGCTGGCGTGGACATATTGTAATTACCTAAGTGTAGTTACAGGATGAGAGCTACGCTCGTGGTGTCCCGTCTCCCCAGCACTGTCATATAACGCTTTGAAATTACTGACGGTCTTGGCCGCCACCACCTTCTCACTTAACTTGTTCCAACCGTCTACCACTCTGTTTACAAAAGTGAATTTTCGTATGTTTCTCTAGCAGCTTTGTTTCGTTAGTTTAAATCTATGACCTCTTGTTCTTGAAGTTCCCGGTCTCAGGAATTCTTCCCTATCAATTTTATCGATTCCTGTTACTATTTTGAACGTAGCGATCGTTCAAAATAGTAACAGGAATCGATGGAAACATCAAATGATCTGATGTTCTCATCACTGAAAAATAAGAACAGATAAAAAAAAAAGAAATTAAAAAAAACGAAAAAATAAGAAAGTAACTATAACTCACGAAATGAACGGTATGATAAATGACACAGCTCAAATCCAACGCAATGTCACACAAAATAATTAAATCAAAATGAAAATAAATCCAAATCTATGAAAATTCAATTTAACAATGGAATCGGAAACACTGAAGAGGAATTGTAAAATATTTAGTATAGCGTATTTTACATCCAACAGATGGCGCTGTTTAAAAAAAAAAAACATGTTTTTACCTGTCACAAGTGAGGCATTTATATAGTAGGTATTTAATAACACACGCGCATTTGAATGGAACGTTGTCAAAATTTCAAAGCAATCAGTGAAGAACTTTCGGAGATTAGCGATTTTGAACAAAAAAGAACATTTACATTTGTATTTATATAGATTTAATCCTGCTCCCAACTTCATCAGTCTTTTTGTTGTGTAGTTTGTTTTTGTTTTCATTGTAGTGTATTTTGTTAGCTTTAAGACTTGCCAGAAACCGTAATATGTGTTTATTGCTTTGCAAAAATGTTTCACTTGATCACCAAAATATGCAATATTTTGTCATCAGCGTTGAAGGCTCGACATTGTATCATCTAGAAATATTCACACACTAGTGACAACAAAAATAATTATAAAGTCCCAGGTTTGAGTCCCCGGCACGACAGAGAGGTTTGGGCGCGTTTATTTACATCTAATGCCCCTGTTCACATATCGGTAAATAAAGATACCGAGGAAGATACCGAGGAACTAGGCGACTGTTGTGGGTTACATCCTGGTAAGGTCAGTCGGTGGCCTAGGTAGAGGAACCTAAGCTAACAGGCAGCCGCGCGTACCTAACGATGGGAAGCCACACAAATATTCACAAAAGTGTACCTCTCTACCTACAGACTGCGGCCCCACCGACTTCCACTGTAGTGACGGCGACTGCATCCCCATAGAGTTCCACTGCGACGGCTTCGTGGACTGCTTTGGTGGCAGCGACGAGGCCGACTGTGGTCAGTACTTAGTGGGAGTTAAGAGGAGTAGTAATTATTGCAGCGTCAGTGGTCGATATTCAGTGCGTTGAGAGGTCTAGTTATTCTTGGGTCGTCAGTGGTGGTACTTAGTGGGTGTTGAGGGGTCTAGTAACTCTTGGGTCGTCAGTGGTGGTACTTAGTGGGTGTTGAGAGGTCTAGTAACTCTTGGGTCGTCAGTGGTGGTACTTGGTAGGTGTTGAGAGGTCTAGTTACTCTAGGGTCGTCAGTGGTGGTACTTAGTGGGTGTTGAGAGGTCTAGTTATTCTTGGGTCGTCAGTGGTGGTACTTAGTGGGTGTTGAGAGGTCTAGTAACTCTTGGGTCGTCAGTGGTGGTACTTAGTGGGTGTTGAGAGGTCTAGTTAGTCTTGGGTCGTCAGTGGTGGTACTTAGTGGGTGTTGAGAGGTCTAGTAACTCTTGGGTCGTCAGTGGTGGTACTTAGTGGGTGTTGAGAGGTCTAGTTAGTCTTGGGTCGTCAGTGGTGGTACTTAGTGGGTGTTGAGAGGTCTAGTAACTCTTGGGTCGTCAGTGGTGGTACTTAGTGGGTGTTGAGAGGTCTAGTAACTCTTGGGTCGTCAGTGGTGGTACTTGGTAGGTGTTGAGAGGTCTAGTTACTCTAGGGTCGTCAGTATGACTGATATTATGAGGACAGCAGTAGTCTACGTCCTCAGCTCACAATCGAGGGACCCCGAGTTTAATCCCCGGCCAGGAGAGAAAAGGTTGTACAAGTTTCCTCCACCTAGCAGTCAAATATGCACTAGTGAGTTAGGGAACTAATGTGGGTTGCATCCTGTGGGAGATCAGTAGGTGCATGGTCAAGGGAGAGGCAGAAGCATCAATAAGCCACAGTACAGACTTCCTGTCACCCACAACGGGAACAGTTACATCTGTACATTTACCTGGTCCTCGAGAACTGTGTAGGTTGTGAACTTACTTAGTAGGTAATTAAGAACGTAGGTTGTAAACTGTGTAGGTTATGAACTTACCGTTGTTAAATATTCCTCCAGATGTTTGTAGTTGGGCAGAGCAAAATATTCCTTGGTGTCCGTTGATAACAATACGATACTTGTTTATAATGTCAGTAGTCTTTGTATTTCTTGTGCCTATGTATCTTTAAGTTGGAAGAACAAAATCAGTATAGGAGCCATGAGGAGGATTCAAACCTGCACACTGGGTACAACCAAGCACACGCCCTAGACCACTACACTATGACATGGTAAAAGCAATCCAACCTGGGATTCAACTGAATCCTCTAGGGGTCCTGAGGCTTCCACTAAAGCTCAATGGAGATTTCACATTGCCTCCCCTGCACTCTGGCTGTGGTCCAGGAGTTCCACCTCCAACGCTTCTCATCAATATGCACAAATAAATCACATTAAAGTGTTATATCGACGAGAAAGTGAACAGGAACTACGGGTCCTGCTCACTTTCTCACCGTACACCACGTTAATGTGATCTATTTTTGTTTCAGTTGAAAGTGTTGTATGTTCTTGACTATAAATCTATGTAACTACCCACAATACATCTAGGTAAGCAAGTAACCACATCTTTCTTTCAATAATGCCATCCGCATCCATGTTAGAGACATTGACAACGAGTTTCCGGGCAGGAGTGATGGTAGTCCCGCCTGCGGCCAGGCCCCGCAGGCCCCGCAGGCCCCGCCGCCGCAGACCCCACCGCCAGAACAAGCTCCTCCGCAAGCTGGACACTTTCCGCAGGAAGTAACTCTACTGACACCAGTGCCTTCACCTACGCCATCTTTACGACGGCGCCTCGACGCCACTCTGGAGTCTGCATGGCGCGAAGGTCACTGACTGTCCTGGTTGGCTCAGTGGAAGACCAGGAGTCAAACAAAATTATATATACGGGCTCACCATAGCCCGTGCTACTTGGAACTTTTGTTTCAGGTAGCGAAACTTTAACAAAAACAACAACCACCAGGAGTCTTGGATATATAAACTATATTAGTTATATCTTGCTTCAATTTACCCGAGTCCCACATTAGTAATAATTATTACTGTGTATTCATTTTCTATAAATTCCTTTCTCAGTAGAGCATGTATGTGTTTATGATTTTTCTTAAATATATATAACATCAAATTGTCTTGAGTTTAAAATTTAGTTAAATATATTTTAGTATAGATACTGGTACATTATAGCGATGATTAGATTGAATTTTAAGAAACTTTGAAAATACGTATTGGGCAATTTTACAAGAAAATGTGCAGTTGTGAGTTGTTCTAGTGACACTGAGTGATGCTATTGTAACAGTGAATGGTAGTTTGTAACTATGAGTGGAGGGTTGTAACTATGAGTGGAGGGTTGTGAATATGAACTGAGGCTTGTAATTAAGAGTTGATATTTGTAACACTACATTGAGGGTCATAATAATAATAATAATAATAATAATAATACTTCATTGTGTCTGGGGACAGGCAGCCAAATTGTATACTATTTAGTGTGTGTGTGTGGGCTGTGGTCTGAGTAGATGAAGGTAATAACGTCAGCAAATAGTATAGGTCCCCAACCCGTCCTCGACTCAAGTCCATTACATCCAGCGGTCGACCCCACAGACGCATTCATAAATTTTAACATGCTGTTCATTCAAAACGGGAATTTTCTCAAGTATAAATTAATATTATAATATATTGGCATATTGTGCATATATAGGCATAGGATAGGTTAGGTCAGGTGTTTAGGTTCTGTTGGCGATTATTTGTATTTGTAGTACGTGAGTGAAGCATTTATAGCGTTGTGATTCGAACAAAATTCGTCAGTGAAGCACTTGTTCCGGATATGTTCGAACGTCAGCAGTTGTGAGTCGTGTGTAAACCACTTTTCATTCATAAACAGCGGGTTTGGCGGCTGCATGGAATCACTTTTGGATCTTTGTTTGGAGGACGGGCTGAGGTCCCCGTGGCGCAGTGGTAAAACACTCAACCGGCGCTTCGCAGCCGATTTGGCCTGGGTTCGTGTCCTGGCCGTGGAGGATTGACTACGCGCCAATCCTTAACTGTAGCCTCTGTTCACCCAGCAGTGAATGGGTACCTGGTTGTTAAACGATTTGGCGTGTCGTATTCCAGGGAAAATTACGAATTAAGGATTTGCCCGAAATGTTATGCGTGCTGGTGGCTGTACAAGAATGTAAGTGAAAGAATACATGGCAAATCATTGATGTATACAAAAAAATAGAAGAGGTCCTAAGATGCTGCCCTGTAGCACTCCTACTGGTAATGGTAGAGTGGGGGAGGTTATGTCATTGATGGCTACATATTGGTGTCTGTCACTAAGATAGGATCGAATGTAGTTCAGAGCAAGGTTTCGGATTCGATAATGATGATGATTAAGTAAGAGATAGTTATGGTTAACAGTATCAAAAAACCTTTCTCGTGGCAATGAAGAGGCCAATTGGAAACTCATTTTTGTGTAGGAGCTATGTTGATTATGTCAAGCAGACTAATATTGGCATCATTGGTATTCTTTTTGGGAGACGGAATCTTACGGTTTTCGCTGCTTTGTGTATGTCTCCCGATGCTTGGCGCTCGTCCTGGTCGCTTCCACAGTTATTCCTTTGTCTCTTCCCCTCAAGGTTTTGAAACTTTACTATTCTCTTGGTCTGTATTGTTATTCCCTTCGTCCCCCTACTTTTTCAGACGCGCATTCATTCCTCTGCCGCCTGTGTCTTTGTGAGTAAATGGTATACGGTCTGTTCCATTTATCTCCCCCTCAAATGTTCCACTTTCTCTCCCTGATCTTAAACACCTTTTGGACTCCTTACCAGAACCTGTGCTCCTTTTGGACGATTTTAACTGTCGACATACCCTCTAGGGTGATGTTCTGACAAACACCCGAGGCCGCCGTCTCGAACCATTTGTCCTCTCTTATTCTGTCTCTTCTGAATACTGGTGAGCCCACTCGTGTTGACTCGCACACTCACACCCTTTCCTGTCTTGATCTTTCTCTCTGTTGACCAGACCACACACTAGAAGTTGAAGGGACGACGACGTTTCGGTCCGTCCTGGACCATTCTCAAGTCGATTGTGACTTGAGAATGACTGACAATCTTGACAATCGACTTGAGAATGGTCCAGGACGGACCGAAACGTCGTCGTCCCTTCAACTTCTAGTGTGTGGTATGGTCAACATACTTCAGCCACGTTATTGTTTCTCTCTGTTCTTCTTGTATTTATTTAGAGCTCACTTGGAGGGTTCTTGATGGCCTCCATAAGTGACCATTTCCCCATCATCGTATCCTTTTCTTTCCACCATCCCCTCTCCTTCCCTCGGTGGCACTTTGATAAGTCTGACGGGAATCGATTCAACCTCCACGCTACTCTTTCCGACCTGATCTGATCTACTTCTTCCTCGAGCCCTCCTCCTTTTTCATGACACCATATTAGACGCTGCCCTCCGCTCTATTCCTCGCTCTACCTCCCGGGGCACGCGGAAGTGCGTTCTCTGGTGGAATGCAGACTGCTCAGGCTGTCTGCTGTAAGCGTGCAGCCTGGAGAAACACCGACGCCTGATGCTTTTATTTTGTTTCGGAAGGCGAGTGCAGTGGTCCGTAGGGCCATCCATACGGCTAAGCGTGATAGTTGGAAATTTTATCTCTCCGCCCTTACAGCTGACACCCACCCCCCTTCTCCCTCAGATCTCGAAGAAAATCCGCAAGTTAGCGGTAAGTTTACTCCAGATATTTCACCTTCGTGGTTCTGTAGCAGCAGACCCGGTATCGGCCAGAAATGAGCTGGGTTCACACTTTTCGACTCTTAGCTCCGGTTCTCATCTTCCTCCTAATTTGCTTGTTCGTAAGCCCCTTATTGAATCTCGTCCCTTAGACTTTCGCGCCCGTCTACAGCGCCCCTGTAACGATCCCTTCTCTCTGTCAAAACTACAGTCTTCCCTGACCGTCTGCTGTTTTACAGCGGTGGGTGAAGAAGTCTCCGTGGTGTAGTGGTAAGACACTCGCCTGGCGTTCCGCGAGCGCTATGTCATGGGTTCGTATCCTGGCCGGGGAGGATTTACTTGGCGCAAATCCTTAACTGTAGCCTCTGTTTAACTCAACAGTAAAATGTGTACTTGGTTGTAACAACGATTCTTCGCGGCGGGGATCGTATTCCAGGGACCTGCCCGAAACGCTACGCGTACTAGGGGCTCTACAAGAATGTAACAACTCTTGTATATATCTCAAAAAAAAATTAAGATGACTCGCCAGCTGCTTAATTGCACCTGTCAGGGCTTTCTGAATATTTATAACCATATTTGGGAGGAGGAGCCAGTCCTAGCGGACTGCCTTGAGGTGATGGTTGTTCTTCCTATTCGGAAATTGGATACTCAGGGAACTTTCCCTTAGGGTTTCTTCCCCATTACCCTTATGAGTTGCATTAGCAAACTTTTCGAACATATGGTCAGTGTACTTCTGATGAGGTCCTTAGAACGCTATTGCCACCTCTCCCTTCTCACATTGGCTTTCACAAATATCACATCACAGCTGATGTTTTAGTTGACATAGAAGGCTATATTCGTACCGCCTTTGCTGCGAAGACCTCCGTTGTTACAGTTCTTTTGTACTTGGAAAAAGGCTTACGACACCACAAGGAGATACAATATTTTGTCTCAACTACACTCGTGTTGTCTTCGTGGCAATCTCCCACTCTTCCTTAAATGCTTCCTCTCTAGCTGTTCACTTAAAGTGAGACTCGATAGCACTTTCTCCGACGAAGGAAGACCCTTGAGGGCAACCAGGAAGACAGAGGTGTTCAGAACACCTTCGGGAAGACCTTCAACAATATGAAGGTGTTCCCCAAGGTAGTGTCCTGAGCACTACTGTTTTCCTGGTTGCCCTCAATAGTCTTCCTTCCCGCCTTCCTTCTGGTATTTTATAGGCCTTCATGTTGACAATCTCGCCGACAAGTACAGTTTCTAAATCAAGCAACTGACATATGTGAAGAGAGCTAGTGTCACAATTGATATGTTTATCCTGCCTCCCCCCCACCCCTCATCCAGGGGAAAGTGGTAGATAAGCTACAATCAGTAGTTACTTTAATTTACCTGATGCCAATAATACTAGTGGCCTCGACGAGAACAGGAAGCCCGCGGCTTGTCATAGGTCCCCTCCCTCATTTGCCCTGATGATTTTTTCCAGCTATATTTTAAAACCCAGCAGAGTTTTGGTGTTTACGGCTTCGGCGGGTAGGCAGTTCCATGGATTTACAACCCTATGGGTGAAAAAGCCTCTCCTGCTCTCAGTCCTACATTGTGGCTTGTTGTGCTTGAACCCGTTGCTCTTCGTTCAAAAATTCAAATTCAAATTCAAAACCTTGAATTGATTTGTTCGTGTTACATCTGACCTTTTGAAGAAATTGTCCGGATCAACATTCTCCAAATTTTTCAGTATTTTAAAGGTTTCAGTGAGATCCACCCTGTCATGTCTGGTTTGTAGTGTTGTTAGCCCTGTGGCCCTCAACCGTTCCTGATACATGAGATGACTAAGCTCTAGTATGATTTTTGTTGCCTGGTGTTGCACTTTCTCCAGAGCATCAGTCTGAAGATGCTCTGGAGATGAGGTCTCCATACCTGGATACTCCAGGTGGGGGCGCACCAGAGACGTGTACAATTAAACGACTACTTTCTTTTCCGTGAAGATAAAGGTACGCTTGATGTTCCCGGGGTTTGGTTCGCTTTTTTACTGCCTTTTTTTTACTCTTGTTGTGCAACTTTTATTGAATGATGGATTCTGACTCCGAGGTCATTTTCTTCATCTATCTGTTGTAAGGTAGTGCTGTTAATTTGGTAGTTGTGACTTGGATTGTTATGTCCCACATACGAGGTCTTGCATTTATCGACATTAAAAAGCATTTGTCAGTCATCTGACCATTTGTGGAGTTCATGTAAATCTCTTTGTAAGGTCTCAGTATCACTTTCATGTCCCACTTTACCATAGATCTAAGTGTCATCTGCAAATTTGATGATGTTGTTTGTAATATTCTTATCTATATCACTAATGTGTATGACATGATGTGTATGGGTTGGCCCCAAAATGGACCCCTGTGGCACCTCACTTAGCACATTTGCCCAGTCAGATTCATTCCCATTTAGCACGACCCTTTGTCTTCTATGTTTTAACCATTGTTTTATCCATTCCAGTATTCTCCCATTTATTCCAATGTGCCTGTACTTTCCTTGCCAGTCTCTCATGTGGTACCTTGTCAAAAGCTTTAGCAAAGTCCATATAAGCTACATCTACCAGAAGTCCTTTGTCTGAATAGTCGGTTATCGTTTCCAGAAATGAGCAGGTTAGTAGGACAAGATCTATTTTTAACAAACCCATGTTGGGTTGATTTTACACGATTGTTCTCTGAGATATTGTATGATTCCCTCCCTTAGAATTCTCTCCGTGAGCTTGTAGATGTGTGATGTCAAGCTGATCGGAGGGTAGTTTTCTGCCGAGCTCTTTCTGCCTTTACTACCTACAGTTAGCAAACTGGGGATATTTGACTAAAATTTCTGATATCAGATCATTTTGAATGAAATATTTACACATTGCTGGACCATTTGTTATAGAATTGTCTCTGAATTCACGTATCTTTTCGCACTCCATCACATAGTGATGGAGTGTGTGCGAATAATTTTGTTGACACAGTTTACATTTGGTCAGGTCTACATCAGCAGATAATGAGAATTCCCAGAGATACTTGTAACCGAGTCTAAGCCGAGCAGTAGTAACATCCAGAAGTCTGCCGATTTTATTGGATGAACCATAGATGTGTGGCTCCTCTTGCATGATAGTATGATGATAGATGGAATTACTATTGGTTTAAGGGAAAGGTAATAATAATCTCATTAACATCAGTGGAATTTGCAGGCGTTAGGTACAGAGACTGTGGATAGTTACCTGTAAGATAGTCCTGAACATCAGTACTGGAAGATGGAATATCTTTTGCAAGGGAGGACCCAATGGAGGAGAAGAACCTATTGAACTCAATAGCAGGATATTTAATAATCAATTTATCTAATAAGCAATTTATTTAGCAAGATAAAATATAAATAAATATAAATAAATAAATGTTTATTCAGGTAAAGTACATACATACAAGAGGTTATACAAAAATTGATAGATTTATAGATAGAGCTAGTACATACAATGCCTAAAGCCCCTATTTCGTAAAGCGTTTCGGGCAGGAAGAAACATTAAAGACTAAAACTTAATACTAATTGAGATTAAAGTATAAAATGTGTTGAGAACAAATAAAAATAAATATAAAAAAGGGGGGAACATGGCAGAAAAAGCAGCACAAATACAATTAGGTCGACAAACAGCGTTGTTTAAAAAATAACAGACATGGGTTGACAATATAGGGGTAAGGTAGGTTAAAGGGAATTTATTAGGTAGTGCTTATTTATTAATTAGGTAGATATTTAATAAGGTAGGACTGAGGACACTTCCCTGCGAGGTACATAGTTCGAAGTCTCTTGTTACACTCCTATGCCCCTGGAAAAATACAGATGACTTCCTGTTGGATAAGTAACCCTTGATCCAATAAAGAAGCCGACCACCAGTATTCATTCTTCCAAGTTCACTCAAGATAACGTATCGATTTGCAATATCAAAGGCAGACTTGAGATCCAGGAAGATGGTATATGACTTTTCAGTGTGCAGGGTAAGAAAGGTGGTGATGCAATGATGCACACTCCTTCCATGCATGAGGCCATATATCTGGGGGGATAGCATGGTTCTTATTTTATGGAGGAGACGATTTAGAACTATTCTCTCGAATGAACAAATGAACAAAAATTCTTGTTCATTCTCATTCTTGAGAATCAATTGTGATTCTCTCGAATGTTTTGCAAATGCAGCTCGTAAGGGAAATTGGGGGGGAAAACATTCTCTTGACATGGCTTGGGAATTGGAATGATTATACTGTTGGTCCAAGAGTTTTAGTTAGTTTAGTTCATTTATTATGCACCCCATACCCAGGAGATAGGAAGTTCCCAGTAACATAGCTCATATTATACAGCTCAAGCGGGAGATTCCCTGGTACTAAAGGGAGCAGACGCAATATGTCATAAGTGATGCCATCCTCACCGGGGGATGTGGGCTGCATTTGAATTGATTTCACGATTCTCATTATATTAAGGCTCCCTTTTTGTGTATGATGTAAACATTGCCCCTTCCTTCCTACGAAGGCAAAGGACGGCGTCTTTGTGAACAAAATATAGACTTTTACATCACATTTTTTTACGAATCCACATGAATTACGTAAAAAAATAGATTAAGACTGTAAAAAGTGTTTGAAAGTAAGATATGAGGGGCGTAGTGTAGCAGCAAGACGTGGAGCAGCAGCCGGGCGAGGAAGGAAGGGTGAGCAGTACTGGGGACATGGCGAGCCTCCGACACGGTAGCCGCTTCTCCCTCAACCTCCAGGTATGTTTTATAGACAGACAGGCAGTTATCTAGGGAAAGCGCCAAGCCATTACGACTATAGCACTGGGAAGGGATCAGGATAAAGATGTGGGATGGAACGGATGGAAGGAATGGTGATGGAAGGAAGGACTTGGACGATCGGGGTTCAGTCCCCGACCTGCATGAAAGGAGACCGTCGCTTTACCATCCACCTCAAGTGGTTGGATAGCTTTATGGCCAACTTTCACAAGCTTTACCAGTTTTTGTAATACAGTGTTAATACACTGTCAGTTACAGATAATTGTTGTTGATTATAATACATAATAAGGCTTTTTCATAAAATTACAAACTGCTTCAGAAAAGGACAAAGTGGTATGTTTATTTTGTAGACCAATATTGTCATAATGTCTGGTCTTCTGTATGAAAAGAAATTAAATTATACCTTTGGCTGAAAATTTATTTAAATTACAACTTTCTTCATTTGGCCAATCTGGAAAAGCATTGTTATTTGTTATTCAAATAGGCAATCGACTATTTAGGTAACATATACCTAAATCTAGGCTAATGCGGCTAATGTAATTTCAAATAAGCCAGCTGGGTCCAAAGGAATACATCGAGTTAGATATTGTTATAAATAATGTTTTGAGAGGGAAAGTATTATACCAGCTCACTTAAATATTATGGTTTGTACTCCATTGTCAATATTGTTCTGGAAGAACTTGTTTTCCCATGATCAGTAAAGATTCAACTCTACTGTTAATTATTACTTGTCTACTGTTACTGTTGTCTACTGTTACTGTTAAAACTGTTAATACATTCTATATTAACAGTATTAAACATATTTTGTTAATATTAACATAATAGCTAGATCAACTCTAAAATGTTGATTGGTTAATAACCAAACCACCATTGAAAGCATTAAATTCTGTTTATGTATTAACTGTACATACATAGTTATATTTGGTTTGATTAAGTCAGAGTTGTTCCATAGGACCATCAATCTGCAATCAATTTGTGTTTTTTTACAGAGAGCTGCACGGTGGCTGAGTGATTCAGCATCCAATTTTGGGGAGAGTAGATTGATTACCCTGCTACGACAGCGTTTTCCTCAAGCATCAGCTGTTGAGGTTCAGGATATCTCTGGTAGGTCTTTAAAAATGCATTCAGTATTAAAGGCAAATTTTATTTTTCTAATGTATGCTTCCAAGTTTGTGTATGTATGGAATATATCTCATAACCATAGAGCATGGAATATATATTTTGTATTAAAATTTCAGAGTAAAAGGCAAGAGCTCCTATTGGCATATGGTAATAGGTATAAATTACAGTATGTCATCTATGAGAATTAGGATCAGTAAAAGCAGACATTAAACGTAAGAACGTAAGATTAACCCTTAAACTGCTCAGCATAAGGGGGTATAATTAAAAAAAATATTCGAATTATGTCAAAATTACTTAAAAATGTTAAATAAATCTCCAACTTATTGGCTTCAGCATCATGAAACTTTCATCAAAATATTTTCAGAAATTGATTTTAGACGAATATTTAAACAAAAAGAGAACGTTTTGTTCATAAGGAAAAAATGCTCCTTTTTACTGCAACTGATGGATAATGCAACAATAAAGAGATGCAAGCACCTGTCCTACGTACAACAAAGAAGAATAGTAGTAAGAAGTGTCCACAAAGTGAATGTACAGCTGATGCCTTTATAGCATTGGTGAGTAATGCATAATATCACAAATAATAATAAGTATGTTATTATGCTCTATTTTGTTATATATCATATAAATACATTGCCCAATGTTATTATCAGTTACTTTCAACAATGTCCAAAAAATATTTTTTTAGGGGATTTTTTTTTTACATTTTAGATTTTTTCCTCCTTTGTTTATTATTTGAATTTGTTGTAACGTATACATTCTGGAGAATGCATACTCCTACCCAACTATGTGAAGACAGAATTAAATTGGTCATCAAATAAATCAGTCACAACTCTCGGAACTTGGGACTTTGAATTTGTTTTGGCTGATTTTTTCACAGATTTCAAACTCTATTTTCTTTGTTTCCTAAAGTTTTTTGATGATTAGGGACCAAATTAGGGCTTTTTTTTACATATATAAAGTATACCCTAAACATATCCCCTAAATCATTATAATTATTATAATTATCCCTATATTTTGTTTTTTTGGGGGGTTATATTTTCTTGACTTCATTTCAACACACATTGACCTACGACTTTCACATATTTGAGTACAAATGCCAAACAATGTTTATTACAACATACAAGTAAATTCATGAATTAGAACTGCCTTATTCATTGTCAATAATTTCAACTTCAATTATATCTATTAACTAGAATTTCAACTTCAGTATGCAAAAATCTAGTTTCTGACCGATTCTCACCATTTTTACATATAGTGCTCACAGCTGTCTGTTCTACAATCCCTATTGAATTGATTTTTCATAAACTAAACGTTTGGAGTTATGCATTTTTGTTGTCTAAATTTGAGCAAATTTCAAATGATATATTGACCAATTTTTTTTACAGTAAACTACAGTATACTGAAAATCTATATTCTAAATACAGTATATGAAAATGAAGATCATATGCTATTCTGAGAGCATAATAACACCAAATGAACAGTTGATGGTTTTATATATTTTTGCAGCCGATTTCAAAATCTGAAGTTTTCAATGTTCAATTTTATAATTATTTTTTATTTTCTTGTTTTTCAAGTTACACTGGTGTCATTTAGACAAAGTTGGAGCATTTGCCTAGTAGATTATGCACAAAACATTTGAAAGGGTTTCAGAAAATTTGAAAAACTGAGCTCAATGTCACACATCCTTTGACATTTTGCTCAGTTTAAGGGTTAAAAGAAACTCCAGATTACCTATTGGCCCATATGAGGCAGCTTTTATTTATATTCCCCCCAAACTCATTTATATACATGTCTACCTATGCTTGAAACAATCCAGTGATCCCACATCTGTTATGTTATACATTAATTTGTTCCATAAATCAACAAGCCTGTTGCTTACCTAGTATCTACAGAGATCTTTCCTGAATCTAAGCTTTTCCAATTTATATCCATGGTTTCGAGTCCCTTTTTTGTGATGCCATATTTATCACCTTGTTTATAGTCTTTTTGTTATACCCTTTTATCCATTTATTTACAGTGGAACCTCTTTTGACGAATGCCCCTCTTTACAAATTGTTCTGTTTTTGAGCTCAGTTTCTTCATAAAATTTTACTTGGTACTGTATTCGAGGTTTGCCTCACTTTTCGAGTTTGTTGATGCACGTTGGGCCGACGAGTACGTGGATCTGCTGAGTGCTGGCAAGCCGCGCCTCAGTTTACTAGTGTAGACCAGACCACACACTAGAAGGTAAAGGGACGACGAAGTTTCGGTCCGTCCTGGACCATTCTCAAGTCAATTGTGAGAATGGTCTCACAATCGACTTGAGAATGGTCCAGGATGGACTGAAACGTCGTCGTCCCTTCACCTTCTAGTGTGTGGTCTGGTCAACATTCTTCAGCCACGTTATTGTAACTCATCGCTTTACCAGTGTATCCCACCTAGTGACGATTTTGCATCAATTCTTTATGAAGAATTTCATTGTTTTCTGCTTTTTTGGTTTCTGAACATAAAAGTTCTTATTATATATCATGCCATGGGTCCCAAGAAAGTCAGTGGTAATGTTAACCTAACAAAATTGTTGTGAGGATGATAATAGAGGAGAAACAAGAGATGTAATGTCTCACTACAGATAAGTGTTAATTAAAATGTAGGGGAAAAACAAATGTCTATAGACAGATTTGACAGATTTGTATCTGTAGCTAGAGACAGATACAAGCAGACAGATCTGTTTGTAAGACAAGCAGGCGGTGAGCCACAACCAGGTCCTAGGGGACATGTGTTTTGCCTGCAAAACACATGAGAGAGAGTACCCTAGAAATGTCATACCTGCCTGATATAATGGAAGGGAACTTCCCTTTTAAACACTAACACCTCTCCTCCTCCCCTCATCCTCACCGTCTTCCATACCCCAACAAGAGTCCTCAATAAAGGTAAGATATAGAGTAGTACAAAATATGAGTAGTATTCTGTATAAAGTGTATTTTTAAGTTAATATTTTTGTATGTGGAACAGATTAATTCAATTTACATTATTTCTTTGGGAAAATTTGTTTTGGTTTTAAAATTTTGAGTTGACGAACTGTTTCTGGGAAATGATTAAATTCATAAACGAAGGTACCACTGTACTTCAATCATGTCACCCCATTATAGTGTAATGCATAAAAATGGCAGATGTTGCATAATGTTCTTTGGAGATGGGTGAACAGATTTACTTTTTACAAATTTAATATTGGTTAATATTAAATTATTAATATTAATAGGTTAGGATATGACTGCAAATTTCTATTTTGATACTGTAATTATATTTAATTCTCTTTCACTTAATCACAGGTGGCTGTGGATCTATGTATGAAGTATGGGTAGAAGCACCTGATTTTAAAGGACTCTCTAGGGTCAAACAGCATAAACTGATAACTGAGGTAGGTTTTGAAAATATTTTCATTATGTCCTGGACACCACATTAATCACATGCACAAGTGACCGAAGTAGGCTTTAAACACTTGAGGCTATGTTCATTTGAGATCTGATGCCAGTAATTAACATTTAAATAAATACACAGAGTAATCACACATTAGTGTGATTACTTATTATGAATTAATTTAGGCATTAGAATTAATTTCTCATTAGGCATTAATGAGAAAATCTGTAGAAGCCGTGATGAGGGCTCAAACCTGTGTATTGGGTATTCTCATGCACACGCCCTAGCGACTAGACCATGGCATAAGGATTGCAACCTGGAGTTCTACTGAACACACAAGGATTTCCTGAGGCTTCTACTGAAGCTGGAACAGGATTTTCACACAAGTCTCTCATGCACTCTGGCTGTCATCTAAGAATGTTCTACCTCTCACGCTCCTCTTTCAACACACAGAGAGTAATCGCACCAATGTGACTGCATCAATGAGAAAATCTGTATGAGCCTACGGATTTTCTCAATTATTATTGAGAAATTTCTTTCGATTATTTTCTTCCAAAGAACAGAAAATATACAGTATATATGTTATACCTAATAGCCAGCCAATTTGCCTAACAGGCAGAACGATTTTTGTTATTTTCAAATATTTTTCAAATTGGTTTATTTTAATTAATATTATTATATTACTTAAGAACATGAATTACTGATTTAGTTTTGTTAGGTTAGGATAAGGTAGGTTAGGTTGGGTTTGATAAAATTTGTATCTTAGTTTTAACTCAAATTAAGCAAAAGTAAAATCATATATAATACAATGGAAAGCTCTCTCATTCCATAAGTAAAAAATTAGAAAAATGTATAATTTCAACAAAACTATTAGGTACAGTATACAATACATACATACATTATATATATACTCTGTGTGTGTGTGTGTGTATAATTACCTAAGTGTAGTTACGGGATGAGAGCTACGCTCATGGTGTCCCCGTCTACCCAGCACTCTTTGTCATATAACACTTTGAAACTACTGACGGTTTTGGCCTCCACCACCACCTCACTTAACTTGTTCCAACCGTCTACCACTCTATTTGTGATAGTGAATTTTCTTACATTTCTTCGGCAGTCTATGACCTCTTGTTCTTGAAGTTCCAGATCTCAGGAAATCTTCCCTATCAATTTTATCAATTCCTGTTACTATTTTGTACGTAGTGATCATATCACCTCTTTTTCTTCTGTCTTCTAGTTTTGGCATATTTAATGCCTCTAACTTCTCCTCGTAGCTCTTGCCCTTCAGATCTGGGAGCCACTTAGTAGCATGTCTTTGCACCTTCTCCAGTTTATTGATGTGCTTCTTAAGATATGGGCACCACACAACCGCTGCATATTCTAGTTTTGGCTTAACAAAAGTCGTGAATAATTTCTCTAGTATTTCGCCATCCATGTATTTAAAAGCAATTCTGAAGTTAGAAAGAGTAGCATAGGCTCCTCGCATATCATTCTTTAAGTAGTCCTCAGGTGATAGATTTCTATCTAGATCCATTCCTAGATCTCTTTCTTTATCAGAATTCTTTAAAGATTTCTCACATAATATGTAGGTTGTGTGGGGTCTATGTTCTCCTATTCCACACTCCATAACATGGCATTTATTCACATTAAATTCCATTTGCCAAGTGGTGTTCCATATACTTATTTTGTCCAGGTCTTCTTGAAGGGCATGACAATCATCTAAGTTTCTTATCCTTCCTATTATCTTAGCATCATCACCAAACATTTTCATATAATTCTGTATTCCATCTGGTAGATCATTTATGTAGATAATGAACATCACCGGTGCAAGAACTGAACCCTGTGGTACTCCACTTGTGACATTTCTCCAGTCCGATACATGCCTCTGATAACTACCCTCATTTTTCTATCAGTCAGAAAATTTTTCATCCATGTTAGAAGCTCACACTGCCACCCCTCCTATATTTTTTAGTTTCCAGAACAACCTCTGATGTGGAACTGTGATGAAAGCCTTTTTTAGGTCCAGATAGATGCAGTCAACTCAACCATCTCTTTCCTGTAAAATCTCTGTGGCTCGATCATAGAAACTGAGTAAATTCGATACACAGGATCTTCCAGATCGAAAACCATACTCTGATATTATATCATTTCTCTGCAGGTGTTCTACCCATTTAGTTTTTATTATTTTTCCAATATTTTGACTATTACACTTGTCAGTTTTACAGGTCTATAATTGGCTTTGGCGTCTGTTCTGGTTCCTTCGGGGTCCCCCCCCTTCCACTTCTCTTGCGATCGCTGGGTTCGGCCTCGGGGAGCCTTGTGTTGATTGCTGCGTCACCGAATTCCTCTTTGGGTTTTTTGGGGCTCAGTGCCTTGGCACCAGCCTGAACCCTTGTTCAATGTGTTCACAAATGCATCATCTTTCAGCTGGGGTTTTGTGACCAGTGCTCACCAGGCTGGTCAGGGACAGTAGGGTCCGTCCTTCTGTCGAGCTTACAGCACGGTGCAAGAGTTTGCAGCGGTTTGGCTGACGCTTTGGAGGATTTGGGTCCCGGGGTCGAGGATCCAGCTCAATTCGGACTGTTCTCCAGTGGTTCATTGCCTGAACTGCAGGGGTTCTCTTCGGTCCTTGCCTCTTTGGGGCTGGTCGCTTCGAGTGACTTGTCTGTTGGATTCTTTGGAGTTCATGTCCCAGGGGTGTCCATCGTCTTGGCAGACGACCTGTCCCGGTTCATTTTCCCCTGTCCAAGGAATGGACGGTCGATGCTAACTCCTCCTGTTGACTCTGCCAGACATACGGGTGCCCGAAGGTGGACCTCTTCGCGTCGGTTTGATCTCGGTGTCTTCTGATATGTATATGGTGCCATTCCTCGACTGAGTTCGTCGAGGTAGACGCCTTTCTGCAGGACTGGTCAAGGTGGGGTTACTTGTACCTCTTACCCTCGGTCCAGCTGTTGCTTTGGATCCTGGCTCATTTGGAGACTTACCAGGAAAGAGTAGTCCTGTTGGCCCCTTGGTGGTCGACCCAGCCTTGGTTTCAGATGCTGCTTTCTAAGTGTCCGAACCCGTGATGTTCTCTGCGGCTCCGCCTCCTTTAACAGATCGGTCTGGTCAGGTACCTGGCTGGTTCGGTCTTCTCTTCTGCTCTTCGTGTTTGGTCTTTTTGACGCGGGCCTATTACCATTTGTATTGTGATCAGGTGGCTTCGTTGATGGTATCCCACCTGCGAGCTTCATCTCAGTGACTGTCGGAAAACCCGACACCATTTACTAATATTAAATACAATAGGCAGATAATATTGCTGCTGTTATATACACAAGTTAACCCATAGAAAATGTAGCCTGTAGTGGAATTTTCCATCAATAGAAAATGGGATATCATTGCCACATAGTGCTATAAATTCACCAGCTATTCTGTTGGGAATTATTCTTAAATACATTAGTCTTTGGATTTTTAATATCATAAAAACATCTCACTTGAATTAACTTAATTATCAGTACCAAAATAGAGTAAATGTGACCCTTCTACCACATATTGACATCTGGAAAAAGAGAGCCAGGCATCAGTGGTGGTAGGTCATCCATTGTTGAAAAAGACCGAGTCGTTGAAGCAAATTCCGCTCCTATAATTCTCTTGAACGAAGTGTTATGGAGATCAAATTTGTGCTTCTATCATCAACAACACGCTGTCAACAACCGCAAGGGAAGTGTCTTTCCGGAATCTTATCCAAGTCATTATTGGCAAGTAATGTTAGCTAGATGTGATTAATTCCGGTTAGGACATGAATGAACGACTCAAACCAGGTAATTAAGCCTTGGTCCTTATCTAATAATATATAAATGTTTCATCTGATATAGCTGTCAGATATTAGGATTCCGGCTTTACAGCTAGTGCCTTTGACAGGAACAAGAAGAGGAAGTAAGATTAATCTTGGACCATCAGTTACTTGGGTGGTGGATGCTAGACTCACACAGAGGATTATTTTATGTCTACATCCTAGTTATACCTGGTGGACTAGGCCTACCATACAATAAGAAAAAGCACCTCCAAAATTTATTTACTAATATATGTAGTTTAATACTGTAGTTTGATTGGCTGCATATATATATAAATTTAATATAAACCCCCCCTAATGTGTAAGGATCGATTTGTGAGATTATTGCAGAAATTCAATCCACTAAACATCATTTAAATTGCTATCGAAATATATAAATTAACGTAATATAAATTCTATATAAATTCATATAAATTGAATAAATATAAATCTCACAGGTCGGTTCCCACAGCGACAGTATGTATGAAGTTTCCTGGCGTTCTTTCTGCCATTTTCTCTCTCTTTGTAGGTTGTCTTCTGTTTCTGATCTGGTTGTCTTGTCCTTTCTTTCTTGGCTTTTTTTTAGAACCGTCATTTGATCCCAAATACTGTCGCCTAGTATTATGTGGAGCTGGCGGAGCCACCCCTGCTTGCATTTGGGGTGGATGTCACTTCGGCCCAGTTTTGTAAGTTATTGTGCTTTGTTTCACCTCCAGCTTGCTCATACGCTGCCAGAGCCATCCTTGTCCTTGGTCAGGGCGCTCTCTTTTCTGTCTTCTCTTTGATTCGTGATAGCCCCTTTGGTTCAAGATTTTTTCCTAAGGCTCTCTTTCTGTTGGCATTGGCCTCTGGGGGTCGGGTTGGTGAGCTTCTTGCTCTCCTCCGGCACAAGGGTTTCTGCTCTTTCTGTCCTGGTGGTGGGTTTGTTCGGTTGCAGCCTTCTCCTTCTTTTCTGGCGAAGAACGAGACAGCCGTTTTCCAGAGAGGGTCCTTGGGTCATTGATGCTTGGTTAGTCATGCTGGGGGTGCATCATGTGTTGTGTCTGGTTGCGGCTCTTCGCCGTTACTTGCGCGCCTCGGCTTCTGTGGCCGGGGATGCAATTTGGGTTGATTGGATTTCCCTCGTTCCCTGTTCCAGGGCTCAGGTCATCTGCAGGGTCATTAAGTTTAGCCAGCCTGCGGTCTATCCTCGCGCCCACGACATTGGTAAGTTTGCTGCTTTGACTTCTGTCTTCGGCAATATGATCTGGGCTGACATTCAGGTGCGGGGATTTTGGAGGTCGATCAGAATCCTGGCCGTGCATTATCTATTCTTTGTTCCTGATCCTAGTCGTCCATGTGTGGAGGTTGGAGCCAGTTGTCTCGACTTTGAGTTGAGGACCGAGTGGTGTCCGCCTCCCGGGTAAGTCCCTAATTCCTTCTCTTTGGTGATGTAGCTCCAGGAAGCTGTAGGAGCTCGCCACAGAAAACCAGCGTTGAATGTAATGAAATGACATTTTCTGGGTACAGTATAAATACCAAGCACTAAAAACTAGCTCTAGTCTCTCTCATATTAATTTCATCTGTTGTGGAAATATAAATGATTTAACATTAGAGCCTAGTTAAATGATATTTAAACTTTCCTGCAACTAATGATGTTACTGTACATTTGCAGACCTTGAAAGCTGAAATAAAGGACATGCACGGGCTACGTATCTCAACATCAGTCTCCACTGAAACTTGATGATATCATAAAATCTTCTCAGCAGTTGCTTTGGTAGCAACTATGTTAGGTGATAATTTACAGCTAAACTGATTGATATTTGACAAGTAATGACATTTAAATAATGTATTTATAATAGCTCATGGAAGTACTGTACTGTACAATTAAAAAGGATATTTAATTAGTTTATTTTTCATTAATTTCCAATAATTCTTATTAGAACTAGTCTGAATGTTTATCACATAAATTGAATTGCTCTATGGGATTGATTTGATATTCAGGTGCAGGTCAGTGTCTTCGGTATGGTAAAAACACCTGGTTGTAGTGTCTCAAGGTGTTTGGGAGTGTATGTCACTAGACAACATTTTGTTATTGTACATAATTAAAGCTTCAAAAAAGAATATGTATGTGTATATATAGATACTATATCCCCGAAGGATTGCTATATTGTACTGAAACGTTATTACAAATACAAGGTTGCTCGTGCTAAAGTTGTGAATAAGATTTGGCTAGTTCAGTACTTTACTCTTCTGTTACAAAAGTTAATGATTTTAACTGTAATAGAAATAATCTTTGATCAGATTCCCATAGTTTTTGTTATGTATAGGATCATTGCAGTTAGAATAATTTCAAATTTGTTCTAAGTTCCATTGTTCCGTATTTTATTTTCCTTTGACTTATTTTCGCATCATGAGCTGCTTGTGATTTACCCATTACATGCTCATTGGCTTTTCTTTTATTTGTACAGTATTACAGTATATTATCTGTGAGATTTTTTTTTAGTATGATTGCTCTTTATATTTTGTATACAAGAATAAACCAAACCTTGTACAGTATAATATGCCATTTTTTTACGTACTGAATGCTAAGTACTGCAAATATATAAACATTTGAAAATCTAGTATTTATTTAACCCCTTTTGGCTGTTTTGAACAGTGGTTATTGTCATCACCCATGGTGTTTATGTGTGTGTGTGTGCACTCATTCATGCATGTGTCTGTGTTAACTAAAACTTATTAGCATGAATCTATTAATTCGGGATGGATCTACAGTACAGTATTTAAATCTTGATAGCTATAATTATCCCTCGTACATGTGTACTAAATGTGTTTATAGAACACCAGTTTTATAAACCAGTTTAAGTAGACTTTACCAAATTCGCTGAATATGCCTTCTTTGGTTTGTGTTGATATTTGTACGCCACGGCCAGTATTTACTATGCAATATTGTCATTGCTACAACCATGTGTGTTAACCTGAAACTTGTGAATGTAACTTTTTACTTTAATTTAGAATTGCCCAATTTAAAGCTTGTTAGGCACCATCATTACATCTCAAATGAACAAAGTGTAGTGTAGTGTTATTACATCTCAAAGATTTACATGGTTATTTATGAGAAATCATTTAGTCTAAACTTTAGGAAATATGGGCAAAGTTTGCCAGGGGATTATCTACTCGGTTGTTTTACCTGTAATATTTTTCAACACAATTTCAGAGATGTTTTCTTCCTGCTTTATTTCAGTTATTTTCAATACAGCTTTCCTTACTCAGGCTTAAGTGACAGAGGAGCCAGATGCTCCTTGAAATATATTCAATTATAATTATCAAATAATTTACTGTAATAGCAAATAATTATTTGCACACTGCGTGACAGTTTAAAAAAATCAAGAATTTAGAAATAACATTTCACAGATGTTCAAGAAATATGTTAACATTTCACTGAAGATTATCTGCTACCAGAACTTTTAGCCAATTATTATGTTTCCCAACCAATACCAGATAGATGTTACATGTATGATAAGCAAATAAAATTTCCATTAAACTGGACAAAAATTAATGATATAATTATAATTTAATGTTATAATACTGTAATTATAATTAAATATAATTATAATTAGTCTTAAGATATGCTCAAAATGCTTTATGAACTAGTGGTAGTGGCTTCTATAAATATGCACCTTTAAGCAACACATAAGCAACCACTGTATGTTGCTCTGTATATTTTTTAATAAAAATATTATTTTTAGCATTATTATAATTCTTTACTTAAATATTAATTAGAGTGTTCCATATATTTGCTGGGTTTCTTTTACATAAATTTACGTGAGAGCCACGATCCCTAGTAACCATCCAGTGAGATTGAAATATTAGATGAACCTATAGCTCGTTTTTTTATTTACACTTTGTAATCCTCCACATTGAATAGGGTAGCAGCACATTACTGTGTATACTTAAGCTTGTTAATAAAAAATCTAATTTACATATATATATATATATATATATATATATATATATATATATATATATAATATATATAATATATAATATTATAAATAATGTCAGGCCTAACCTATGCTTGAAATAATTGATTCACATCTATTACTTTACCTAAATCAACAGCCCTAGTTCCATACCGGTATTTACCCAGGTCTTAATTAAATCTAAACTTATTTATCCTTGTTAACTAAACACTTAACAAATTAAAATATGACGAAATAAAGTCAATCACAAGTACTGTAATTATATATGTCTCAAATTTTAAATCTATACACGTATATGACAATTAGACAATATAGTCATTCTCTGTTGACGAATCACCTATTAATAAAAATTATACACATACATATGAATTATAATTTGCATTCTATTAACTTATTTCCAAATACAATTCCAGACGTCATTGAAGGGTTCCAAAGTCAGCTGATGAGTGTAAACAAACAGTTGGGTATTTGCGGTGTTACCGACCACCATGAACAATGGCTGCGGGCATGTCTGACACGCTGCCTTGACACTGTCTCCGTCTTGGTATTTCTCTTCAACTTGCATCTGGCAACCCTCTCTTAAGATTTTCATAATAATTTTGTCCTTCGTTAGATCACAATGCTGTTTACTTGATGAATTTGACACGTTATTGAGAAATATGCAATATATTTGTGACAAAGTCGGTGCAATTATGCATTTACAAGAATGTGGGAGTAAATATCATGGAGCGACATCAAGGCAGCGTGACCGTCGCCCCTCCAGTCTCTCCAGACTCAGTTGGTCCTGGACTGTCGTTGTGAGTGGTTGTGTGCAGCTTCTCTCTTGAGTGTATCTCTAATGATAACCATAAATAATGCTTTTAGCTTATAAATCTTCATCAGGATGAAACTCAAAGGAATCGTTGGTGTTGTAGTTACTTTCGTCATAATAATAGGTAAGTACAGATCCGACGTGAATTTCACTGACTGTCTTGAAAGAACTTTCATTTTTCATTTGTTCCAGATTGTTGCTCTAAATTGTGTTATATGGCGCGTTGTAAGAGTGTAGTGTGGCTCCCACTTAGTGATCACATTATACTGGTATATATTGGGAAGCGAATAGGCCATTTAGTTAGCTTGTTAGGCACCAAAACACCGTTAAAGAGGTGCAGTATGTGGCTGCCCTTGGGTATGGAGGTGACCGGGGCCATACCCTGCCCTGGAATGACACTTGTGACATTATACACCTTTCCGGTATGGCTCTGTGGACCACACCTGTTTGGTAATTACAATAATACACACCATGGGGGCTCTCAGCTCGTCACATGTGTTGGGTTCTCACCGTGCAAGGTCTCAACTGCCCTGGTTGTGTTGCTGTTATAGATTCAGCTACTCGGAACAAGTTCCAAGTAGCACAGGCTATGGTGAGCCCGTAACTTACCTGGCACAGGAGCGGGGCAAGTAGCACGGGCTATGGTGAGCCCGTAACTTACCTGGCACAGGAGCGGGGCAAGTACCACGGGCTATGGTGAGCCCGTAACTTACCTGGCACAGGAGCGGAGCAAGTAGCACGGGCTATGGGGAGCCCGTAACTTACCTGGCACAGGAGCGGAGCAAGTAGCACGGGCTATGGTGAGCCCGTAACTTACCTGGCACAGGAGCGGGGCAAGTAGCACGGACTATGGTGAGCCCGACTGCCCTGGGAAACACCCTGATTATACACCTAAAACGTGTGTGTATATATATATATATATATATATATATATATATATATATATATATATATATATATATATATATATATATATATATATATATATATGTCGTACCTAGTAGCCAGAACGCACTTCTCTGCCTACTATCCAAGGCCCGATTTGCCTAATAAGCCAAGTTTTCATGAATTAATTGTTTTTCGACTACCTAACCTACCTAACCTAACCTAACCTAACTTTTTCAGCTACCTAACCTAACCTAACCTATAAAGATAGGTTAGGTTAGGTTAGGTAGGGTTGGTTAGGTTCGGTCTTATATCTACGTTAATTTTAACTCCAATAAAAAAAAATTGACCTCATACATAATGAAATGGGTAGCTTTATCATTTCACAAGAAAAAAATTTGAGAAAATATATTAATTCAGGAAAACTTGGCTTATTAGGCAAATCGGGCCTTGCATAGTAGGGTGAGAAGTGCGTTCTGGCTACTAGGTACGACATATATATATATATATATATATATATATATATATATATATATATATATATAATATGTGTGTGTGTGTGTGTAAATCAAGAAAATTAACACGTGACGAAAAATGTGACAGTGTCAGACCGCCGGAGAAAGAATTGAAACAGGAATTTCCTTAAGTACTTTCGTATATTAATACATCTTCAGGAAGAATAGGAATGATTCCTATTCCTTCTGAAGATTTATTAATATTCGAAAGTATTAAAGGAAATTCCTGTTTCAATTCTTCCTCCGTGGTCTGACACTGTCATATATATATATATATATATATATATATATATATATATATATATATATATATATATATATATATATATATATATATATATATATATATATATATATATATCACCTCTGGCTGGAAGAAACGGACCCTTATCCGCGTTGGAAACCACACACGGCTTGTTCAACACTGGTGGGACGCGAAGAAAAAACTTTTTCAGTGTCAGAATAGTTAACAGATGGAATGCATTAGGCAGTGATGTGGTGGAGGCTGACTCCATACACATTTTCAAATGTAGATATGATAGAGCCCAATAGGCTCAGGAACCTGTACACCAGTTGATTGACAGTTGAGAGGCGGGACGAAAGAGCCAGAGCTCAACCCCCGCAAACACAAGTGAGAACATAACGCATTAGAGGGAATGTTTAGGTCCCCTCCAATACAGTCTTGTGTGCTTTTACCCTACCACCTCCTTCCTTTTGTGTTTTTTGTGCTTTATTATATGTTAAAAGGTTACAAGATATACATTAATAATACAATGAGTGCTTAAAGGTTATGGATCTCTTCAAGCTCCTCCCCTTCTGGACAGGAACCGAGGATGCAGCAGGCGTTTCCCCTCTGGATCGCCACACTGAGGCGCTGAAACAATAAACTGAAAGCCCTTGGGTCTCTGGTGACGTCACTGAGCTTGGAACCCAATTCCTTGAGAAATCCCAAGGCACTCTTGCCCCAGACGCTATGGGAACAAAGGTGTATTGACCTTATATATATATATATATATATATATATATATATATATATATATATATATATATATATATATATATATATATATATATATATATATATATATATATATATATGAGTCCACAGGGTGGGTGTTGGAGTATATGATATGCAAGTGTCAACCAAATGTAAACAATTCAATTACAGTGTGAATTGCTAGTTAAAGTACTTTAGAGTTTCGGTACCAGAACCCCATGTATTGACCTGGTACTCCGTGACCCTTTGTGCCACAGCCCACGGGATAGGCCTAAGGGCTTATAATAACAAATAATTCATAATAATTCATTTTATTGGGGGACAGGAAGCCAGAGTGTATTCATACACATTTGGCTGTTATCACCGCCCCCCCCCCTCCCACTGCCCAAGGTCGAACTACTGACCGCACCCAGGATGTAACCCCAATATAACAAGCTGACTAAAGCCTGAGTACTTTCTTAATTACTGCTAGGTGAATGGAAATGTGCCCAACCATTTCTGTCCCGCCCGGGATTCGTTCCCTGAATTCTATACTGTGCGTTAAAAACGAATCCAACTGTACTACTGGACCCTGAAATTAAGCTAAATGAATGATTGATATGGTGACAAGCTCGGTAACTATAGTTTATCAATACTGTAACTTAACTAAGCAAAGCGCTTGTAACGCTTTTGTAAGCTTTTTTAAGTGCTTTTTTTGTAAGCACTTTTGTAAAAAAAGCAAGCGTTTTGTATCTCACATTGTGTGTATGTACTTTACTGAATAAATATTTGATTTGATTTAATTTGAAATATTGGGTTCAGTGTCTGGGCCCATTATATATGTCTCTAACCTTCCCACCACTAGGAAGGAAGGGTATGGGCTCCATAATAACTAAAATACTTGAATTGTCATGTACAGCTAAGATTACTATTTATAAAAATGGTTAAAAGTATGAAATACAGCAGTCCTGTACTTTTAAATATGAAATAAAGTAACTGCAGCCATTTACATAATAAATACAGTGCTGTCTATAAGCATGGAATATCACAGCTTGTGTACACCATTTGGTCACCACTTGGTCCGGGAGACATCTCCCGGACCAAGGGTGCAGGGTGCAGTTGCGCCTCCACAGATCTCCAGTATCATCTTTTGATACTGGTAATGGCTCGAAAGGGCCACCACTTACGGGCTATTCATGCCCGTGCCACCTCTTGGGTGGCTTAATCTTCATCAATCAATCAATCAGCTTGTGTAGAATGGTCAGTATTCACAGTTCATATTCTGGCTTTGTTTTAGGCCTGTAGCTGAAAACCTTAATTTAAAATGGCGCAGAACGGTGTTTAAATTCTTACGACGCACATTTCTTCAGAGATATAAGTAGTAAGATTAAGCTTTATGTGTACGTGTCTGTAAGTTCTATTGACAGAATCTGTCCCCATGTATTTGGCATTAGGATGTGTTAATGAAAATGGTAATGTTGATTGAAATTGAAATAAGTTTATTGAGGTAAAATACACACAAAGGGATGAGGTAGCTCAAGCTATTCTCACCCCGTTCAGTACATCGTGTTAATACATACATAGACACACATCACAAACAATAAACATATTACCAAACATTCTGAGAGATAAACATATACATTTCCTCCTTTACACAAGTAGTATGGTACCAGACGTACACAAATACTTTTATGACCGAGGTATACTGTATACACAATTTATAATGTTGATTGAGGTCTTGCAGTCACCACCCATTGGGCACAATGTCAAAGGTAACTCCACCTCAACGCTGAAGACCGTTGATTCAACGTCGACCCACGCAGTTGTTGGCCCCTGGTTACACTCCTTCTCTCGTGAATTTCAGTTGGCATGATAATACATTGATTTGCGTAAACTGTTTGGATGCAAATGATGTATATTTGATCTTTGAACGTGAGAAACTTGTTTTTATTATACCTCCAGTCTTCTGGAATCCGCCGAGTACTTTCTATACCATCACTCTTACAGCCGTAACCTAGCATAGTGAACTGTTTCTCAAGGAACCAGCATAATGTATTGGCCAGGTTGAGACGGGCTAGTCACATGTTTGTTGACATCTCTCCTTAACGACCTCCTATACCCACCTCGGGAAGTGTCTTGGAAAAGCTTGGTCAGCTACACTGTTCCATTATAGATGATTATACATTATCATTATACATTATAGATCCATCACAGATGCTGCGTTCATTGTTGGTGGTCAGGTTACTGAATTCCCTTCGCGAGACGCCCATATGGTTATCTTGAGATGATTTCGGGGCTTAACGTCCCCGCGGCCCGGTCCTCGACCAGGGCCTCATTTTTGTTACACCCCCCCTGGGATACTGGGGGTGTCAGGGGGGGGGGGTGCCCACCTCCTGACTCAGATATCAGGGGGCCTGACAGCCGAGTGGACAGCGCTTCGGATTTGTAGTCCTGAGGTTCCGGGTTCGATCCCCAGTGGAGGCGGAGACAAATGGGCAAAATGTTTCTCTCACCCTGGTGCTCCTGTTCACCTAGCAGTAAATAGGTACCTGGGAGTTAGACAGCTGCTACGGGCTGCTTCCTGGGGGTGTGTAACAAAAAGGAGGCCTGGTCGAGGACCGGGCCGCGAGGACGCTAAGCCCCGAAATCATCTCAAGATAACCTCAAGAAGATAACCCCCCAGGAAGCAGTCCGTAGCAGTTGTCTAACTCCCAGGTACCTATTTACTGCTAGGTGAACAGGGATATCTGGGTGAAAGAAACTCTTCCCATTTGTTGACCAAACCACACACTAGAAAGTGAAGGGGCGACGACGTTTCGGTCCTTGCTGGACCATTCTTGTTACTCCTCGTCTGCCCATTTGTTTCGCCTTCGCCGGGGATCGAACCCGAAGCCTTACAACTACGAATCCCGAGCGCTGTCCATTTAGCCATCAGGCCCCTTATGGTTCCGTCAAATTCACCTTATAGTTTCCTATAGTCGGGAACAGGAAGCATGTTTGTCTTGATCGACGTTCCTATAGCCCAACTACTAACCTTCCCTAAGTTACAACCCTCAATACTGTTCAAATTCCCAGGTAGCTATGTATTGCTAAGTGAACAGATGCATCAGGTGAAAGGAGACGGCCCAAACGTTGATCTGTCCTGCCGTGGGAGTGTAACCCGGGTTGATAGGGGTGAGAGCCGACACTTGGGCCTGGGCTATAACCCCGGGTTAAAGAATTAAAGCATTAAAGTATTTGTTATCATTTTATTAATTCTGATAGAATTTACCTACTTAAAATTATCTGTTAGATTACGGACCTGCCCGAAACGCTGCGCGTACTAGTGGCTTTACAAGAGTGCAATTACTGTACTATGCTATGTATTCTCACAAACCCAATGTACCTTCTTGTATATAAATAAATCAATAAATAAAGGAGCAGAGCACTAGTGGCAGTCTTCACCCTAGAGAGCGTCAGCGTCTGGGAAGATTGATTGATTGATGAAGATTAAGCCACCCAAAAGGTGGCACGGGCATGAATAGCCCGTAAGTGGTGGCCCTTTTGAGCCATCTGTGGAGGTGCGACTGCACCCTGCGTGACGGGAGATGTCTCCCGTCAGCGTCTGGGAACTTGAAGGTGACCACAAGTAGTGAGCATCCGGACGTGTCCGCCACCATCTGTTGAAGCCAAGTGCCGCCACCCTTTCTCTTCTATAATACGGCCAGCATACTTCCTAGTACGGCTAACTGTCATGCGTACCTCACCTTTGGTTTTTATACTCTAGTGAGTTACTGAAGGAGATAATTAGTAAGCGTTGGAGTGGAGTTATACCAGAGTATAGCCAACATGGCTGTTGCTTTTGTTAGCGATGCTACAGGAGAGAGAGCGGAGGATAATGCCCTCGTTAGGTTAATCACGGGAGCCGGTCGGCCGAGCGGACAGCACACTGGACTTGTGATCCTGTGGTCCTGGGTTCGATCCCAGGTGCCGGCGAGAAACAATGGGCAGAGTTTCTTTCACCCTATGCCCCTGTTACCTAGCAGTAAAATAGGTACCTGGGTGTTAGCTGTCACGGGCTGCTTCCTGGGGGTGGAGGCCTGGTCGAGGACCGGGCCGCGGGGACACTAAAGCCCCGAAATCATCTCAAGATAACCTCAAGAAAATCATTCTTTTGTTCTTTTAGATTCAGCTACTCGGAACAAAATTTCCATGTAGCACGGGCTATGGTGAGCCCGTAAGGGTGGGTTAATCATTTCGGGTAGTGTAGGTTAGTCAGTCCCCGTGCTGTAGAGGTATGACACTCGCCTGGCGTTTCGCGAGCACTATGCGTGCTAGTGGGCGTACGGGAATGTAAGAACGCTTCTATATGTGAATAAATGAAAATGAATACAAAAATGATCACTTTATATGGGAGTGTTCCTTCATCAGTCTTGTGGGAGGAACACTCTTGACACAAGGCGATGACGTCGGTGGTGAACGTCTGTAGCCACATCTCTGATAGTGTGGAGATTGCGCAGGTGGGGGGAGTCCTTGTCTGTTCTTGCGCAGGTAGGCGAAACAGTTCCGGGCGTCCCTCCCTCCCCCCCCTCCTCCCTGCCCCCCCCTCCCTGCCCCCCCCCCTCCCTGCCCCCCCCCTCCCTGACCCACCACACCTCCCACAACCCCCAACCCCACACCTCCCACAACCCCAAACCCCACACCTCCCACAACCCCAAACCTTCACCATATGTTCGACACGCTCCTCATTCCTCGCCACCCACATTAACACCCAGCTTCCAGTCCTCACACATAATACACCTCATTTCCAGCCCTGTCATAACACATGCCACTGCGGCAGGCCTGTGCGGGGCTGCGGCTCTATAAGAGTGGCGCCCAAATTAAAGCTGCTTTAGTGGAATTTAAGCAATATGAGCGCCTTCCGCTACTATTGAGCAACCTACCCACCTACCCTACCCACCCGCCTTACTTGGGTGGGACTTATGTTGGTACGCCTAGGATAGCAAGTTATCAACAGGTGTTATCTGCGAGGGTGGTGGCAAATGCTGCAGTGAAAATATTTGAACAACCTGACTTATTTTAAGTTATGCCTGAAAAACTTTGTGTGTTAGTGGCCTTTATTAAAAGTATATTCTCGGTAACAATGGGAATATATTATAGCAAATAACAAAGAATATTATTCCCATGTATAATATTATTTTCTATATTTTTAAAGTTTATCATCATAATTGTTAAAAAGATTACTTAATTCCATTGTGTTTTAATAATTATGTTGATTCAAAGTTATTTTCATTCCCATGCATAAGCATTACGTCCAGTCTTATGATTTATTTCAACTATTTCAAACTGGTAGTTTCTGAGGGTATAATTTTGCATGTTTTCGAATCTATCGATATATATTTGTTCGAATCTATCGATATCTTTAGTATGGTATAGAACCTGTCCCGGTATCGTGTGCACAATAAACTATCGCTCACGGGATTAGTATGGGGGAGCACAATATACACAGCTCACCGAATGAGTATGGGGTGCACAGTAAACTACCGCTCACATGTATGGGGTGCACAGTAAACTACCGCTCACATGTATGGGGTGCACAGTAAACTAGCCGCTCACATGGTGGGTATGGGGTGCACAGTAACTACCGCTCACATGATGTGGGTATGGGGTGTACAGTAAACTACCGCTCACATGATGTGGGTATGGGGTGCACAGTAACTACCGCTCACATGATGTGGGTATGGGGTGCACAGTAAACTACCGCTCACATGGTGTGGGTATGGGGTGCACAGTAAACTAGCCGCTCACATGGTGGGTATGGGGTGCACAGTAACTACCGCTCACATGTGGGTATGGGAGCCGGTCGGCCGAGCGGACAGCACGCGGGACTTGTGATCCTGTGGTCCTGGGTTCGATCCCAGACGCCGGCGAGAAACAATGGGCAGAGTTTCTTTCACCCTATGCCCCTGTTACCTAGCAGTAAAATAGGTACCTGGGTGTTAGTCAGCTGTCACGGGCTGCTTCCTGGGGGTGGAGGCCTGGTCGAGGACCGGGCCGCGGGGACACTAAAGCCCCGAAATCATCTCAAGATAACCTCAAGATGGGGTGTACAGTAAACTAGCCGCTCACATGTGGGTATGGGGTGCACAGTAAACTAGCCGCTCACATGTGGGTATGGGGTGCACAGTAAACTAGCCGCTCACATGTGGGTATGGGGTGCACAGTAAACTAGCCGCTCACATGTGGGTATGGGGTGCACAGTAAACTACCGCTCACATGTGGGTATGGGGTGCACAGTAAACTAGCCGCTCACATGTGGGTATGGGGTGCACAGTAAACTAGCCGCTCACATGATGTGGGTATGGGGTGCACAGTAAACTAGCCGCTCACATGTGGGTATATGGTGCACAGTAAACTACCGCTCACATGTGGGTATGGGGTGCACAGTAAACTACCGCTCACATGTGGGTATGGGGTGCACAGTAAACTAGCCGCTCACATGTGGGTATGGGGTGCACAGTAAACTAGCCGCTCACATGATGTGGGTATGGGGTGCATAGTAAACTAGCCGCTCACATGTGGGTATGGGGTGCACAGTAAACTAGCCGCTCACATGATGTGGGTATGGGGTGCACAGTAAACTAGCCGCTCACATGTGGGTATAGGGTGCACAGTAAACTACCGCTCACATGTGGGTATAGGGTGCACAGTAAACTAGCCGCCGCTAGTTCACTGTGGATCAATCCAATTCTGAAGGTGGACCGCTTGCCTTGAAGCTGGCATATTAGAACAGTTGCTTTACTGTTAAATCCAAATACGTTTTCTTTGGCAATATGAATCAGGGCGAGACTGCATTAAAACATTTTAATAATCGTTATTTTCTCATTGTGATCTTTTTATTATGCACCTCGAAACGCTGTGCGTACTAGTGGCTTTACAAGAATGCAAACACAATGCTGTGTACTCTCACATACTCAATGTACCTTCTTGTATATATAGGACATAGGACAATGTATATATATAGGATATAGTACTATCACATAGTACATGCTTGTACTCGAAGCATGTACAAAGGAAGCCCCTTTCATCAGTCCACAAGGAGACATGTATTTACAAATAGACGGAGTAGCAATGGGCTCCCCCTTAGGAGTTTTATTTGCTAATTTTTATATGGGAACCATCGAAGATAGGGTCTTCAGTAGCAGACAAAAACCAACTGTATACTGCCGTTATGTAGATGACATATTCGTAATAGTAAAAGACTCAGATGAACTAATTGACCTAAAAAGACACCTAGAGAGAGAGTCAGTACTCCGATTTACACATGAAAATAGTGAAAATAACAGTCTGCCATTCTTGGATGTACTAATAACAAAAACAGGAACCTCTTTAAGCACCAACGTATATACCAAGCCCACCAACATAGGATTATGCCTGAACGGTAGAAGTGAGTGCCCCCAAAGATACAAAGCCAGTGTTCTCAATGCTTATATTCGTCGAGCGCTTACCCACTGCTCTGAATGGAGCAACGTGAGTAGAGAGTTTGAAAGAGTAACTCAGGTATTGGTGAACAACGGATATAGCAACGCTGAAATAAACGCTGCTATAAGAAGACACTTGGACCGTTGGTATAATTCAGAACCTAGAACAGAAACCACAACACCCCCAATAAAATTATATTACAAATCAACCATGCACAGTGAACATATAAAAGAGGAAAGAATAATGAAAGAAATAATCCGTAAAGGAGTAAAAAGCACTACTCCTAACCAAAACATAAACCTGATAATATTCTACAAAACCAAGAAGACTTCCGAACTCCTTATCAAAAACAGCCCGAAGCCGACGGAGAACCCTCTACAGCAGTCAAGCGTTGTATACATGTACACTTGCCCCCACGAAGGATGTAACCTTCAATGTAAGTACATAGGTATGACGTCGACCAAGCTGACGAGGCGTTTGACATGCCATCTTCAATCTGGTGCCCCTAGGAATCACATGAGACAAGCCCATGACATTACTCTAACAAGAGAAATGTTGAACAAGAATACTTGCATAATAGACAAAACCCAAGATTCAAGAAGATTACAAATTCTTGAGGCAATTCACATAAGAATAGAGCGACCTACCATGAACACCCAAATCACGGAACTATTTACTCTACCCACCATGAGAGTAAGGACAAGACAAGAACATATCGATGCCAACACAGAAGACAATGTCCAACATAACAGGCCAATTACACTGGATTAATCTTTGTGTTTAGATAGGAGATGCCTCGTATGGGCCAATAAGCCTTCTGTAGCCCCTATGTTTATCCCTTATGTATCCCCCCATGTTTTCACCTTCATTGTATTATCACCTGACCTAATGCGGGTATAAAATCAACTAGTATTGTAAGATCTGTTCACTTGAGAATGAACCATGGAGGTTCGAAACGTCGTGCAAATTATACAAATAAGTGTAATACACTCTATAGTAAATCACTTCTTTTCTTCACCTTAAAAGTACGAAAATGAGTATTGGAGAACTCCTATTTCAATTAAGCCCTGATGCTAAGAAAATAGTTAGAGGGATAGAAGCCCTAAACCAGAAAATAATAAATACAGAATATGCGGTCATATTCAATGAAACATGTTTGAAAGAAAACCTGCTGCCAGTATACACCAATATAGGATATAGGAGAATATCTAACTCTGGCCCCAGACATCACTCGGTACCCTTACTCAAATCTCTGAATATGTTAGATATTAAGTCACTGCACATCCTCTCATGTGTATTTTATATATATATATGAAACGCTGAACTGTAATGTCAGCCCTGACCTTAAAAGCTTCCTAGAAGGTTGTAACAGATCCCATGAGCACCACACCAGAAACAAATACCTTTTTGATATTCCAAGAGTACGACTTAGTCAAACTAGAAATGCTCTACAAATCAAGGGACCCAGAATGTGAAATGACCTTCCCAATTATGTTAAAGACTGTACCTCTCCCAACCAGTTTAAGATAAAAACTAAATACTGCCTAATTAACTCAAAGTAACCTACCTCACCCCCAAAATGTCAACCCATGCCTACTATTTTAAACAATACTGTTTGTTGACCAAATTGTATTTTTGCTTTTTTTCTGCCATGTTTCATCCCCCCTTTTCCATTTTTATTTTTATATTGTCTCAACACAATTTATACTTTAATCTCAATTAGTATTAAGTTTTAGTCTTTAGTGTTTTTCCTGCCCGAGACGCTTTGCGTAATAGTGGCTTTAGGCCTTGTATCTACTAGCTCTATCTATAAATCCATCAACTTTTGTGTCTCACCTTATACGTATGTACTTTACCTGAATAAATATTTGTATTTGTTTATTTATATAAATAAATAACGTCATAGCCCTCGAGTTGGCGCTGTTGGAAAGATCAGTTGGTCATACAGTGAAGTAATATAGTGAACATGCCTCCTACTCCCTGTTCAGGAAGAGAAATGCAAAAATGCTTAAAGTGGCCAGAAGAGGCAAGATGGAATTATGAAGGGGAAGCGGAAAGTCAGTATGGTTGTACTGGCAGGGAGAGAAGATAATGTTGAGCCTGTCTGTGGACTGTTTCACATTACAGGTGACAGTGACATAGACCTAATGTTATCAGTGTGTTTATTAGTGTGATTATTGCACACAGTTACGGTCAATTTTTGAAGGTCATTAATGTGGTTGTGAAGTGGTGGCTGACAGCTCGTTCTCTCTCTCTCTCTCTCTCTCTCTCTCTCTCTCTCTCTCTCTCTCGCTCTCGCTCTCTCTCTCTCTCTCTCTCTCTCTCTCTCTCTCTCTCTCTCTCTCTCTCTCGCTCTTTCTCTCTCTCTCTCGCTCTTTCTCTCTCTCGCTCTTTCTCTCTCTCTCTCTCTCTCTCTCTCTCTCTCTCTCTCTCTCTCTCTCTCTCTCTCTCTCTCTCTCTCTCTCTCTCTCTCTCTCTCTCTCTCTCTCTCGCTCTTTCTCTCTCTCTCTCGCTCTTTCTCTCTCTCTCTCTCTCTCTCTCGCTCTTTCTCTCTCGCTCTTTCTCTCTCGCTCTCTCTCTCTCTCTCTCTCTCTCTCTCTCTCTCGCTCTTTCTCTCTCTCTCTCGCTCTCTCTCTCTCTCTCTCTCTCTCTCTCTCTCTCTCTCTCTCTCTCTCTCTCTCTCTCTCTCTCTCTCTCTCTGTGCAACTCTAACATGGTCAACTGACTAAGGCTGGCCAACCCACCTAACCTATCGCGGCCGATGCATAAAAAACACCAATAACTGCGAATAAATTTTGTCTAATACGTCGCATTTTTAACGGATTGATCGATTCCGTAAATGATGTTACATATTAGAAGACTGTCGTCGACATATATTAATTTTCTGTAACTGAAGTATAATACACAGCATTATCCACGCAGGGCAAAGCTTGGTAGGCCTACCGCTCTGATATACACACAGTACTCCACATTTTGAAGTAAAAATCGTGGTAGTACCTCATTTAGTGTCCGTTGCCAACTCTTGAGGACGCGGAACGTTCTCGTGACGGCTCGGAGTCGTGAGCGTCAAGAAACTGTCATACTACGGTGCCCGAACCTAACCAACCAGAGGACCCAACATCAGAAAACTGGTCATAATCAGTTTCGCGAGACGCCACCTTTTTCTTGTACATAAGTTTTTTGCCTTAAGTAAAGTATACGTCGAAATGCGACGTGCTATAACGAGAACAGGCTCAACGCCAGTCCAGAGCTGAGAAGACATTAAAGTTGTTACGTTAGGGAATTATTTTTATAGTTAGGCTGAGATTGTAGACCAAACCACACACTAGAAAGTTAAGACACGACGATTTTGATTTTTTTTTATTGTTGCCGCCGGAGACGGTTAGTTTATTGTGCACCCCATACTCATCCTGTGAGCGGTAGCGCAAAAAACATTACAGAGGGCACAAAAGGTCTTTATCAGACCTCATCTTAGATTATTACATAAACAATTTCATCTATCCTTCACACCTTATAGTTACAATGTCAGTTAGTTACAGAGAAAGTGCTATTTCAAGAGCTATATATTTACAGCAAATCATTATACGACGTTTCGGTCCGTCCTGGACCATTCTCAAGTTGACTGTGGGCTGAGGCTGAGATATGTCAGTGGGTATTTCATTACATTGTAACACAGAGTGCGTTAGAGCCAGGTCACCCACATAGTGTGTGTGTGTGTGTGATAAGACTAATTGTATTCTCAGATGTATTTGTAGTCAAGCCTCATTCTAGCCACAGTGACCGTTTTTTTTTTTTTTTTTTTTGAGATATATACAAGAGTTGTTACATTCTTGTACAGCCACTAGTACGCGTAGCGTTTCGGGCAGGTCCCTGGAATACGATCCCCTGCCGCGAAGAATCGTTTTTTCATCCAAGTACACATTTTACTGTTGCGTTAAACAGAGGCTACAGTTAAGGAATTGCGCCCAGTAAATCCTCCCCGGCCAGGATACGAACCCATGACATAGCGCTCGCGGAACGCCAGGCGAGTGTCTTACCACTTCACCACGGAGACTGTGTATTATTGTATTCATGTATTCATTCTGAAGTATCGTCCCACCTTGTATAATGTATTATGGCTCGTGCCAGTTTTCTTCACATGTAATCTCTACGTAAGGAGAATATTATAAGATTATTACAAAAAGTTACATTTTTACAATACTTTATATATATTTATAGTACAATAAAATTTACTTTATTGTAATGTAAATGTAAATAATAAATATACCTGGCAAGAAATATATTTTTTGCAACCTGTCATCCAAGAATGATAGTACTTCTTAGCAACTTTTGGCAGAGTACGAAAGTGGACTGTTGTGCAAAAAACACGTTTTGTATTATTAATTTTACAGAGGGCACCATAGGGCAACAACCACACCTAAACTGTCCCAGACCCAATATAACACGTTATATTAGGCCTGGGAGAAAATTTTAAACTTATACACATATTAAGGTTAAAATGGCGTATATTAGGCCTAGAATGGCTTATTTAGGCCTAGAATGGCGTATATTAGGCCTAGAATGGCTTATTTAGGCCTAGAATGGCGTATATTAGGCCTAGAATGGCTTATATAGGCCTAGAATGGCGTATATTAGGCCTAGAATGGCGTATATTAGGCCTAGAATGGCTTATTTAGGCCTAGAATGGCTTATTTAGGCCTAGAATGGCGTATATTTGACCTAGAATGGCTTATTTAGGCCTAGAATGCCGTATATTAGGCCTAGAATGGCGTATATTAGGCCTAGAATGGCTTATTCTAAATTAAAGAAAAAGATTTTAGAGAGCAGCATAGACGAGAGGATGATAGACTGTGAGTGAAGCTGTATTATTAAATTAATAACAATGTAAGAAGTACACAGTAGAGGTGAAATATTTACAGGCCAAGAAAAAGGTCGTGGCTTAACTAAAGGCACCAGAGTTTGTGATCTTACAGAAACTGGAGCCGTTCAGAGGGAAGTAAGGCACGCGTCCTAAGTTTATATACAGTACTGTATTGTTAAAACAAACAATGCAGGAGTACTAGTCTGCATTGTAACCTACATTTATTGATTAGTTAAATCGTTAAATAGTAAACAAATTACCAGAATTTATTGAAAATGCAGGAAATACTGGAAGAAGCTGTTCAGTGGCTGATAGTTTTCATGACCCATTTGGTATGTGTGGGAAGTGGGGTATTGGCTCGTAGGCTGGTTGTGTACTCACCTAATGACGCTTACATGATGTGTGGGTTAGCTTTATTGAAGTCGTCATAGCCAACTATAGTGACCTTCTCCAGGATTCAACCCACAAGCAGCTGCCCGTATTGGAGTGTACTGGTAGACACACAAATCACAATTGCGTGATTGGAGTTGTTCATTTGATGCATCACGCAACTGTGATTTCTGTGTGTAATGAAGCAGCCCGTCCTCCAAACAAAGATCCAAAAGTGATTCCATGCACCCGCCAAACCCCCTGTTTATGAATGAAAAGCGATTTACACACGACTCACAACTGCTGACGTTCGAACATATCCGGAACAAGTGCTTCACTGACGAATTTTGTTCGAATCACAACGCTATAAATGCTTCACCCACGTACTACAAATACAAATAATCGCCAACAGAACCTAAACACCTAACCTAACCTAACCTATGCCTATATATGCACAATATGCTAATATATTATAATATTAATTTATATTTGAGAAAATTCCTGTTTTGAATGAACAGCATGTAAAAAATTATGAATGCGGCTGTGGGGTTGACTGCTGGATGTAATGGACTTGAGTCGAGGACGGGTTGAATGAAGTAAGGGTGAAGAGGGAGAACGGCCTTTTGACATAGCTCGGGTGCATGGGGGGGGGAGTTGTGTAAAACCCTGGTTTGTGCCTCGGAGAGGCTACAGAATCCAGTAAGTTCAGTAGAACTACGGTTTCAACTCCTCTTGAACATGTCGTAGCTCAGTCGATTAAGGCAGCGTCTGGGATGCTCTCGGACGTCACGGCCCTTGTGGATTTGTTCATTTACTGGTAGACATAGGTTGTAAGGACACCTGCCAAACTGGGGCCAGATTCACGAAAGCACTTACGAACCTGTACATCTTTTCTCAATCTTTGCCGGCTTTGTTTACAATTATTAAACAGTTAATGAGCTCCGAAGCACCAGGAGGCTGTTTATAACAATAATAACAGTTGATTGGCAAGTTTTCATGCTTGTAAACTGTTTAATAAATGTAAGCAAAGCCGTCGAAGATTGAGGAAAGATGTACAGGTTCGTAAGTGCTTGAGTAACTGCCTTGTGAATCTGGCCCCTGGGAGTTAAAGAATGACAGTGGGTAAAGGTAAAAAATAAAAAGTATAGAACAAGGAAGCTAAAGAGTTCTAAGTACACGCGAAGGTGCGTGTTGTACAGTAGTGCTTGTCAATGTTTCCACCACTGCTCAATGCTCAACCTATACGTCAATATTCAAAGATTTAAGCGATATACTATCTTGAGGTTATCTTGAGATGATTTCGAGGCTTTTTAGTGTCCCCGCGGCCCGGTCCTCGACCAGGCCTCCACCCCCAGGAAGCAGCCCGTGACAGCTGACTAACACCCAGGTACCTATTTTACTGCTAGGTAACAGGGGCATAGGGTGAAAGAAACTCTGCCCAATGTTTCTCGCCGGCGCCTGGGATCGAACCCAGGATCACAAGTCCAGCGTGCTGTCCGCTCGGCCGGCCGGTTACTATATGTAACCTATAAAATCAAAAAGGCACTTGTTTTATTTTAAAGGTTAAAATTAAGTATCAATACTAAGGAACCAAGAAGTTGTGAATTAGTTGAGAGGGGCACTGATGCGGGAGGCTTGATGCTTGATTGATTGATTGATGAAGATTAAGCCACCCAAAAGGTGGCACGGGCATGAATAGCCCGTAAGTGGTGGCCCTTTTGAGCCATTACCAGTATCAATAGCTGATACTGGAGATCTGTGGAGGTGCGACTGCACCCTGCGTGACGGGAGATGTCTCCCCCGAGCTTGATGCTTGGCTGGAGGCAGGTATAACGGGAGGAGAGCCACGCTGGCGGGCAGCAGCCTCGCACCACCGGAAACTGACCTGTTCTATTGACATTTGTTGCTCCTGCTCTGTGTCCTCCGGACTACATCCTCTGATTCACCTCTGTTTTTTTCTCTCGCTTCTCAGTTATCATTCTGATGGAGGTCTGGTCACCTTTTAATTTTAATATGTTAACACGAAATTGGTGGTGTGGAGAGGTAAGGCGGCCTTGGGCGTGGCTGGCGCACGGTACCTCACAATGCTCTCCGCCCGCTCCCACACCTCACTCACCAAGAACTCCTAAACCCTTTTTTTTATTATATATACAAAAGTTCTTAATTCTTGTTCAGCCATAAACACGCATAGCGTTTCGGGCAGGTCTTTAATCCTAATGTTTACACACTCATTCCTCAGGAAGCAACCCGTAGCAGCTGTCTAATTCCCAGGTACCTATTTACTGCTTGGTGAACATGTGCATCAGGGTGAAAGACACTGTGTATTTGTTTCCGCCTCCGCCGGGGATCGAGCCCGGACCCTTAGGACTACGAACACCTTGCATTGTCCACTTATCCGTCAGGCCCCCTGTTGTTTTTTTATCATTTCCCTTTGTAATAATTTCATTCTTTACTCATTTATTCCTTCCCTTTGGTGGCATTGACGTTGTAGTTTATGTTATTCGTTGCATTTGTGAGTGACCTTTGACAATTGGTTAAGTCTAGGCTCCGCCAGTGTACGATAAAAACTGGAAATGGCGCGACATTTCGGAAACAAGTCGGTCACCTTGATCAACATCGCTTGGCTGCAGGAAGACAGTCGTATCCCACGTTGTGCCTTGAACACCACCAGAGGAGGATATACACTTGGACTCTGTAAGTGTAGTGATAGTAAGGAGAGCATCGCTGTATCCTGGCCTCCTAGCACACCACACTTGATGCAGTTGGCTGCCTTTTCGTGCCCTTGTATCCCTCCAAATGTAATAGGATACTATGGAAACATATCAAAGCTTTTCCAAACAGGTCTTATTAATTGAAACTTACAGTTTGAACATTAGAAATTTGCATAAGAAATAAACAGATGGCCCTGTTAATAAGAGTACCTGGGTAATTATATTAATTTATGCTAATGGAACAGAAAATCTACAGTAAAATATATACAGATATAGTTAATTTATTATACAATACATCCCAAACAATCTATCAGTGAGTACATATTTCTCTCTCTTAATCTATCCAATGAGTACTTGCCCAACAGTGTCTTACGAGGGAGTGAAATTGAAATAAGTTTATTGAGGTAAAATACACACAAAGGGATGAGGTAGCTCAAGCTATTCTCACCCCGTTCAGTACATCGTGTTCATACATACATAGACACACATCACAAACAATAAAGGTATTACCGAACATTTTGAGAGATAAACATATACATTTCCTCCTTTACACAAGTATGGGAGTGAAGTGTAGCTCGTTATGCCCCGCTTACTAGCCTGGTTGTAACTGTTGAATTACAGTTTAACAAATATCAAGTTTGAATTCTTGGTTGAATCAGGCCATAACGTTGTGGATAAAGGTGGCTTCCACAACTTCCCATTTCAGTGTAATTTCACTGTGTAATTTCAGTGATGTAATTTCAGTGTAATTTCCCATTTCAGTGTAATTTTCAATCATTTCAGTTTCATTTCAGTGTTTCATTTCCCCGTGTTGGTCACCGGTACTGGAGACGAGTATTTCCTTACATTTCTTCCACTTATTTGAGTTTCCAGCCTGTTTTTTTCCAGTAGTCCAGAGTTTCCAGTTTTAATTATGCCTGTGTTCTCTTGTCACACTTTTTCCTAATTGGAAGAGGCTGTCGCTTGTTCATATTGTCTATACTTCTCAGTATCGTGTATATTGTGATCATTTCCTCTCAGCTTCTTCTATCGTCTAGGGTTGCCAGCGTGTTCCATTAACCTGTCTCCATCTTGAGGTTATCTTGAGATGATTTCGGGGCTTTTTAGTGTCCCCGCGGCCCGGTCCTCGACCAGGCCTCCACCCCCAGGAAGCAGCCCGTGACAGCTGACTAACACCCAGGTACCTATTTTACTGCTAGGTAACAGGGGCATAGGGTGAAAGAAACTCAGCCCATTGTTTCTCGCCGGCGCCTGGGATCGAACCCAGGACCACAGGATCACAAGTCCAACGTGCTGTCCGCTCGGCCGACCGGCTCCATAGCTTAACACTCTCTCAGCTTAACTCTCTTAGCTTTCACGCCACCCGTGTTACAAACCTTTGTACTTTAAAATTTCGGTTTTATGGTTCACAAGGTGCGGATTCCATACCGGTGCTGCATACTCCAGTATTTGTCTTAAAATTATTGCGTAGGAGTCCTGATTCAGGTTTATACACGACTTTCTTATGCTAGCTGACATACGGTGGTGGAAAGGTTACAAAGGCACATAGTCCAGGAACTGAACCCCCAATATTCGTTTAGCTAAGCAAGTTTCAGCATTGATTATCATTAACTAAAACAACATGGTTGATTAAGTTTTAGTTAGTTTAGCTTAGCATTGCTAAATTATAATGGCTAATATCCTATGGGCTGGGAGAGAAGGGTCGGTCACTCTTAAATCAGAACTTACGTTAAACAATGATATTTGTGTTCAACTGTTTTCATTTGGTTTCTGGTTATGGCTTATAGCTTCTAGTTATGGCTTCTAGTTATGGCTTATAGCCTCCCGCACCCAACCAAATGGTGGTGGTTTTTATTATTATTATTATTATTATTATTTTTTTTTATTTATTTTTTTTATTATTTTCTACCACAGACGTGGCCACACATTTACAATGCTAACCAGCATATATACATGGTGCAAGGCCAACTGTCACAAGAGTTTCAGGCAGTAAACCTGTGTTAGTTTAATTATGGAAATTTGTGATCACGTTGAAGGTTAAATTGCAGACTGTCGGTAACTAAGCAAGTAAATTTTATTTATCCACAGGTAGTGAAGGTGAGCTTATATGGACAGTGTTATGGTTTGTTAAGTTATAAGTGATGAACTTTATTGTACAGTTACAACGGGGCTGCATTAGCATATATAATATATTAGCTTTGGTCTTTAACATTATTTTCCAGGTGTATATTATTTGATATCTCTCTCGTCTCTTTTCTAGTGAGTACATTTGGAGAACTTTGAGGCGATCCCAATAATTTAGGTGCTTTATCTCGTGTATGCGTGCCGTATATGTTCTCTGTATTCCCTCTATTTCAGCAATCTCTCCTGCTCTGAAGGGGGAAGTGAGTACTGAGCAGTACTCAAGACGGGACAACACAGGTGACTTGAAGAGTACAACCATTGTGATGGGATCTCTGGATTTGAAAGTTCTCGTAATCCATCCTATCATTTTCCTGGCTGACGCAATATTTGCTTGGTTATGCTCCCTAAACGTTAGGTCGTCGGACATCATTGTTCCCAAATCCTTGACATACTGTTTTCCTGCTATGGGCACATTTGATTGTGTTTTGTACCCTGTATTATGTTTAAGATCCTCATTTTTACCGTATCTGAGTACATGGAATTTATCACTATTAGACATGTTATTTTCTGTTGCCCAATCGAAAACCTTATTAATATCTGCTTGTAGTTTTCAATATCTTCAGCAGAGGTGATTTTCGTGCTGATTTTTGTGTCATCTGCAAGGGATGATACGAAGCTGTGACTTGTATTTGAGTCTATATCTGATATGAGAATAAGGAAAAGCAGTGGTGCAAGGACTGCACCTTGAGGTACAGAACTTTTAACTGCGTTTGGACTCGATTTTATATGGTTCACTGTTACTCTGTGTTCTGTTCGACAGAAAACTGAGTATCCAGCGTCCTAATTTACCAGTTATTCCCATTGACCTCATTTTGTGTGCTATCACTCCATGGTCACATTAATTGAATGCCTTTGCAAAGTCTGTGTATACCACATCAGCATTCTGTTTTTCTTTTTATGCCTCAGTGATTTTGTCGTAATGGTCAAGTAGCTGTGAGAGGCACGATCTTCCCGCTCTAAATCCATGTTGGCCTGGGTTGTTTAAAAGAAAACCTGCTGGCACTATACACCAATATATATATATATATATATATATATATATATATATATATATATATATATATATATATATATATATATATATATATATATATATATAGTTTAAGCACTGTCTATTCACTATAACAATAAGTAAGCAGCATATGACTAAAGCTAAAGCAACAGAAATTAAGGCAGTACATTTCTACGGACCTGAATCCATGCACAACACAGCTGATCTGTTGGCCACTAAACAATAACAATGAAGCGATCATTCATCCGGTACAATTATAGCTCCACCCCAATACGATAGACAAACGTTTACTACATTCACCCCGTATAGCATTTAGGTGACATAGATGCGTAGGGGTACTGCGCATTCTTCAGATCGACGAAGGGATTCCTGCAATGTTGAAGGGTCCAGCGTTCCAGTTGTTTCCTGTATACCACTTTCTCGAGGGAGTATTACTTCAGAGATAGGGTCCCAAGTAGGTGTTTCTAGGTTAGATGGCCCGGGACGAAGTAGTTCACGATGAGGTAGTTAGTAATTAAATTACTTAATTAAGTAATTAACTTTAAGTAGTGTAATCTATATATTAAAAACTGAGCTGTAATGCGAATCCTGACCTTAAACGCTTCCTAGAAGGTTGTAACAGAACTCATGAGCACCACACCAGAAACAAATACCTATTTGATATTCTAAGAATGCGACTTAACCAAACTAGAAATGCTCTACAAATCAAGGGACCTAGAATGTGGGATGACCTTCCCAATCACGTCAAAGGCTGTACCTCTCTCTCAACCAGTTTAAGATGAAAATTAAGTACTACCTAATTAACTCCATGTAACCTTCCTTACCCCTAAATGACAACGCCGTTGGTACTCTTTTTTTTTTTTTTTTTTTTTTTTTAGGGGGGAGCGGAAGCCAAACTGACAGGGACTTAGAATATTGAATTTTACGAGGTAGGAGTAGAGCTGTTTATAAATGATTTTTTTCAAATATTTTTGATAATATGGGTAAGTGTGATATTGGTCTGTAATTGTTTATGTCCTCCGTATCGCCTCCTTTATGAACTGGCGTTACTCTTGTTTTTTTTAAGGATATCAGGGAAAGTATGAAACTAGAGATTTGTTGAACAGCAGAGCTATGGGTGGCGCAAGGGTATGGGAGACACTCTTGTATACCATAGATGGTATTTCACTAATGTTCCCAGCTTAGGTTTTTAGTGAGTGTATGATGGACACAACATCTGTAGGGCTGACTGGTGAAAGGAGAAGAGAGTTTGGATAGCTGCCTGAGAGATATGTGTTAACATGTGTCTGAGTCTGTGGGATTTTTCTGGCATGGTTAGCACCAACCGATGAAAAGAAACTATTAAATTCAGTTGCCGTTTCTGAATCTGTTGCAGGTGTATAACCATCATTGGAAATTTTTTATCTGATTGTTATATGATTGCTGTTTAAATCCTAGGATGTTAGAGATGGCTTTCTATGAGCTTTTCATGTTTCCTTTTGCTTCTTTGAATCTACTCTTATAATATGAAAGTTTTTCTCTTATTATTATACTGGTAAACATTGATGAATATCTCTCAACTACTTCTTTTGTAACTAGGTCAATTCTAAGTTTTTCTTATGTTTCTTGTTGATTGCTTTGAGTATGCCATTTGTGAGCCCCTACAGCCAGGGGTTGTTTAATCTCTTGACAGTTGCTTGGTGAGGAGAGGACAGTGAGTGCTGTAGAGGGTTAAAGTTTTGGAGAGGAAGAGGTTGGCTAATGAATTTATATCCTGTGTATTATTGAATTCTGATTCCCAATTAATATTGTGAAGTGCATTTGTGAGGTTGTCTATAGCTGCTTCACTGTGTAACCTTAATGTAAGTTTCTTGTTATCTGGTGGTGTCCATGTTTGCTCTGAGGAAGGTAGAACAGTGGTCAGTTGTTCTGTCAGTGATTATACCATATGAATGGGGAGCTGTTATGCTAGTCCATAGGTGGTCCAAGGTAGTAGCGGATGTTTAAGTGATTCGGGTGGGCCTGGTGATTGTGGGGATTAGCATACAGGTGTTCATGCTGTTTAGGAAATTGTCGACTTGAGGGCTATGTTGTTGACACAGGTGAATATTGAAGTCATCTCCTAGAATGACTTGATTTATGTTGAGATTATTATGTGTGATAAGATTTCTTAGGTTATCTGAGAATGCAGTTATATTAGTATTGTGAAATCTATAGATAGCTCCACTAGTCATGTAGGATTTAAGGGATTTAATAGAGAACTGAACAAAGGTATATTCACAGTAGTCGTGTATCACTAATGCCACTACTTATACTTAATAATATTGTACTAATAATAAGATAATATAATATTAGACACGGGTATTGGGTGTATTCCTAACAGTGTTTAGTATAACTAATAGGTAAACTGTCTATCCAATATGTGGCTGATGATAGTTGTGGTTACAGGGTTGAGCCGGAGTGACGACACCTACGTCGGCAAAAAGATTGGAGAACTTAACAGCTACCATCACCAGGTACGTCTAAGTGACGTGTTGTTGAGGCGGGACCAAAGAGCCAGAGCTCAACCCCCGCAAGCACAACTAGGTGAGTACACACACACACACACACACACACACACGCCCTCCTCTTACCCCCCCCCCCCCCCCCCACACACACACACACACACACACACACACACACACACACACACACACAGTGGGGAGTGGGGAACCCTCAAACAGTGCAACAGCCACAGGGAGTGGGGCACCACCCCACATTCTACCCAACAGACACCCAACCTGCCCCATTCCCTGTCAGCCCCCCCACTAAGTACCCGCCTAGGGCACCCTCCCTCCACCCACCCCCTCCTCCCAATCACCCCCCTCCTCCTACTCACCCCTCCCCCCAGGACCTCCCTTCTCCCACATGCGTTCCCGTTTATCCCACCCCCAAACCCTCCGTTCTCCCCCACCCCCCACTCTCCCCCACCCCACCTAAGCCTTCCCCTCTCCACCACTCCCCTAAACCCTCCCCTCTTCCTCGCCCACCTCAGCCCTCCTTTCCCCCCCCACGCCCCCCAAGCCCTCCCCCCTTTTCTCCCCCCCCAAGCCCCCCATATCCCCTATCCAACAAAGCCTCTCCTCCCCCCATGCTTCCCCAACCCTCCCCCTCTCACCCCCCCAACCCTCCACCAGTCTCCCTGTACCAGATCCCCCCAGCTCCTGCTCACCCCAGATCCCACAGGTCTTCCCCAGAGGAGAAGCAGAAGATAGTCAGTTTCAGGGTAATGTACTCGAACATAGATGGGATCACAAGCAAGACAAGTGAACTAAGGGAAAGAGCACAAGAAGTGAACCAAGATGTAATCGGACTCACTGAAACAAAACTCTCTGGAATCATAACGAATGCCGTGTTTCCCCAGGAGTACACAGTAATAAGGAAAGAGAGGGAAGGTAGGGGAGGAGGCGGAGTGGCCCTACTCATGAGAAAGGAATGGAGTTTTAAGGAGATGGCTATCCCGGGCTGTGAGGGGTTCAGAGACTACATAGCAGGCACCATGACAGTGGGAGGACCTAGAATAGTAGTAGTAATAATATACAACCCTCCACCAAATGACAGAAGACCCAGTCAAGAGTATGAACACAACAACATGGCAGTTAACACTATAATTGAGAGGGCAGCCTCTGCTGCCTGTAGAAATAGATCCCACCTGCTCATCATGGTCGACTTCAATCACGGAAGGATTGACTGGGAGAACAAGGAACCGCATGGAGGCGAGGATACGTGGAGGGCCAAACTATTGGAGGTGGTGACTAGAAACTTTTTAACCCAGCATGTCAGAGAACCCCACAAGGATGAGAGGCAATGATGAACCAGCGAGACTCGACCTAGTCTTCACTCTGAACGACTCCGACATAAGAGAAATCGGTTTTGAGGACCCAGTAGGAATGAGCGACCACAGTGTACTGGTGTTTGAGTACCTGATTGAAGAAGGGTTATTGAACTCGAGGAGAGATACCGAAACCAAAAGGTTAGCTTACCAAAAGGGAAACTATGAGGGGATAAGAAAATTCCTAACAGATATAGCATGGGGAACAGAGCTAAGGGAAAAGGCGACCCAAGATATGGTGGACTACATCACGCAGAAGTGCAAGGACGCAGCAAACAAGTTTGTCCCAGTCCAAAAGGAAAACAGAGAAATGAAGATGAGAAACCCATGGTTTAATCAGAGATGTAGGCTAGCTAAGCAGCAAAGTAAAAGGGCATGGAGAAACTATAGGAATAACAGGACACTGGAGAGCAGAGAAAGATACCAGAATGCCAGGAATGAATATGTCAGGATGAGAAGAGAGGCAGAAAGACAATACGAAAATGACATCGCAAGCAAGGCAAAGACTCAGCCTAAATTGTTGCATAGCCACATCAGGAGAAAAACAACAGTAAAGGAACAGGTTATGAAATTAAGGATAGGGGCAGAAGGATTCGTTACAAACGACAAGGAAGTGTGTGAGGGACTGAATAAGAAATTTGAGGAGGTCTTCACCTTAGAGCAAGGAGAAATTCCAGAGATAAGAGAAGGAATAGCTAACCAGGAACCACTGGAAGAGTTTGAGATTACCAGTGGGGAAGTAAGGAAGTGTTTACTAGAGTTGGATGTGACAAAGGCTATAGGCCCAGGTGGAATCTCCCCTTGGATACTAAAGGAAGTAGCAAAAGAACTGTGCCTACCACTCTCCATAGTGTATAACTAATCACTGGCAACAGGGGAACTGCCAGATATTTGGAAAACAGCTAATGTAGTTCCGATATACAAGAAAGGGGATAGACAGGAGGCACTGAACTTCAGTCCAGTGTCCCTAACCTACATACCATGCAAGCTGATGGAGAAGATTGTGCGAAGAAAGCTAGTGGAGCATCTGGAGTGAAGGAACTTTGTAACACAGCATCAAGATGGGTTCAGGGATGGCAGGTCCTGCCTCACAGGGTTCCTTGAATTCTACGACCAAGTAACAAAAATAAGGCAAGAATGAGTAGGGTGGGCAGACTGCATATTTTTGGTTTGTCGGAAAGCCTTTGATACAGTACCACACAAGAAGCTAGGAAAAAGCTGGAGATGCAGGCTGGAGTGAAAGGGAAGGTACTCCATTGGATAAAGGAGTACCTAAGCAACAGGAGACAACGAGTCTGTGTGAGGGGTGAGGTCTCAGATTGGCGAGACGTTACAAGTGGAGTCCCGCAGGGGTCAGTCCTTGGACCTATACTGTTTCTGGTATATGTAAATGATCTCCCAGAGGGTATAGATTCGTTTCTCTCAATGTTTGCCGATGATGCAAAAATTATGAGGAGGATTGAAACAGAGGATGATAGTAGGAGGCTACAAGATGACCTAGACAGACTAAGTGAATGGTCCAACAAATGGCTGTTGAAGTTCAACCCGAGTAAATGCAATGTAATGAAACTAGGCAGTGGAAACAAGAGGCCAGACACAGGATGCAGAATAGGAGATGAAGTACTTAATGAAACAGAGAGAAAGATCTAGGAGTTGATAGCACACCAAACCTGTCTCCTGAAGCCCACATAAAAAGAATAACGTCTGCGGCATATGCGAGGCTGGCTAACATCAGAACAGCGTTCAGGAACCTGTGTAAGGAATCATTCAGAATCTTGTACATCACATATTTAAGACCAATCCTGGAGTATGCGGCCCCAGCATGGAGCCCGTACCTTGTCAAGCACAAGACGAAGCTGGAAAAAGTCCAAAGGTAAGCTACCAGACTAGTCCCAGAACTAAGAGGCATGAGTTACGAGGAAAGGCTGCGGGAAATGCACCTTACGACACTGGAAGACAGAAGAGTAAGAGGGGACAGGATCACAACCTACAAAATCCTCAGGGGAATCGACCGGGTAAACAAGGATAAACTATTCAACACTGGCGGGACGCGAACAAGGGGACACAGGTGGAAACTGAGTACCCACGTGAGCCACAGGGACGTTAGAAGGAACTTTTTCAGTGTCAGAGTAGTAAGACCAATCCTGGAGTATGCGGCTCCAGCATGGAGCCCGTACCTTGTCAAGCACAAGACGAAGCTGGAAAAAGTCCAAAGGTATGCTACCAGACTAGTCCCAGAACTAAGAGGCATGAGTTACGAGGAAAGGCTGCGGGAAATGCACCTTACGACACTGGAAGACAGAAGAGTAAGGGGAACAGGATCACAACCTACAAAATCCTCAGGGGAATCGACCGGGTAAACAAGGATAAGCTATTCAACACTGGCGGGACGCAAACAAGGGGACACAGGTGGAAACTGAGTACCCACATGAGCCACAGGGACGTTAGAAGGAACTTTTTCAGTGTCAGAGTAGTTAACGGATGGAATGCATTAGGCAGTTATGTGGTGGAGGCTGACTCCATACACAGTTTCAAGTGTAGATATGATAGAGCCCAGTAGGCTCAGACAGATCAACCCGTTCTCGCAAATTCGTAGTCAATATTGACTTATTAACTACGTGCATAGGTGATATACTAAACATAATAGATACCCTTAAAAAGATTAATAGAAAACACCGACCTTACCTAACCTTGTTAGTATCTTAAGATAAGCATCTTATTGCTTCGTAATTACAATTATTACTTAACCTGTACCTATTATAGGTTAGGTAATAATTGTAATTACGAAGCAATAAGATGCTTATCTTAACATACTAAGTAGGTTAGGTAAGGTCGGTGCTTTCTATGAATCTTTTTAAGGGTATCTATTATGTTAAGTATGTCACCTATGCACATATTTAATAAGTCAATATTGACTTATTAAATTTGCGAGAACGAGTTGGAATCTGTACACCAGTTGATTGACGGTTGAGAGGCGGGACCAAAGAGCCAAAGCTCAACCCCCGCAAGTACAAATAGGTGAGTACACACACACACACACACCTGCCCTCCTCTTGCCCTCATCTTCACACACCTGCCCTCCTCTTGCCCTCATCTTCACACACCTGCCCTCCTCTTGCCCTCATCTTCACACACCTGTCCTCCTCTTGCCCTCATCTTCACACACCTGCCCTCCTCTTGCCCTCATCTTCACACACCTGCCCTCCTCTTGCCCTCATCTTCACACACACCTGCCCTCCTCTTGCCCTCATCTTCACACACACCTGCCCTCCTCTTGCCCTCATTCTCACACACCTGCCCTCCTCTTGCCGTCATTCTCACACACCTGCCCTCTTGCCCTCATCTTCACACACACCTGCCCTCCTCTTGCCGTCATTCTCACACACCTGCCCTCCTCTTGCCCTCATCTTCACACACACCTGCCCTCCTCTTGCCGTCATTCTCACACACCTGCCCTCCTCTTGCCCTCATCTTCACACACACCTGCCCTCCTCTTGTCGTCATTCTCACACACCTGCCCTCTTCTTGCCCTTATCTTCACACACACCTGCCCTCCTCTTGCCCTCATTCTCACACACCTGTCCTCCTCTTGCCCTCATCTTCACACACACCTGCCCTCCTCTTGCCCTCATTCTCACACACATGCCCTCCTTTTGCCCTCATCTTCACATACACATTCTTGCCCTCATCTTCACATCCCAGGCAGGAGACGTGTGGGCTAGTGTCCTCGCGGCCATTGGCTCTGTTCACCCAGCAGTGATCAGGAACCTGCGTGTTAGTCGACTGTTGTGGGTGGCATCCTGCGGAAGGGTCAAACGCTGCATTTTATCCCAGGTATACTCCAATTCCCACAAATGCAGCAAGGCTCAGCACGAGGAAAATAGCTGCATGGCTACACATGATACGCGCCACAAGACGAAGCAACTAACGCTATATGGCCACTGTAAGGAGTGGACCGGGAGGTCCACTCCTTGCAGATCCAAGAAAAGATCCAAGAAAAGTCCAAGAAAAGTCCAAGAAAAGGGTTCATGCCCAAAGTCAAAGAGTGGGTTCATATGTCCATAGTCAAAGAGTGGGTTCATATGTCCATAGTCAAAGAGTGGGTTCATATGTCCAAAGTCAAAGAGTGGGTTCATATGTCCATAGTCAAAGAGTGGGTTCATATGTCCATAGTCAAAGAGTGGGTTCATATGTCCATAGTCAAAGAGTGGGTTCATATGTCCATAGTCAAAGAGTGGGTTCATGTCCATAGTCAAGGAGTGGGTTCATGCTCATAGTCAAAGAGTGGGTTCATATGTCCATAGTCAAAGAGTGGGTTCATATGTCCATAGTCAAAGAGTGGGTTCATATGTCCATAGTCAAAGAGTGGGTTCATATGTCCATATTCAAAGAGTGGGTTCATGCCCAAAGTCAAAGAGTGGGTTCATATGTCCATAGTCAAAGAGTGGGTTCATATGTCCATAGTCAAAGAGTTGGTTCATGCCCATAGTCAAAGAGTGGGTTCATATGTCCATAGTCAAAGAGTGGGTTCATATGTCCATAGTCAAAGAGTGGGTTCATATGTCCATAGTCAAAGAGTGGGTTCATATGTCCATAGTCAAAGAGTGGGTTCATATGTCCATAGTCAAAGAGTGGGTTCATATGTCCATAGTCAAACAGTGGGTTCATATGTCCATAGTCAAAGAGTGGGTTCATATGTCCATAGTCAAAGAGTGGGTTCATATGTCCATAGTCAAAGAGTGGGTTCATATGTCCATAGTCAAAGAGTGGGTTCATATGTCCATAGTCAAAGAGTGGGTTCATATGTCCATAGTCAAAGAGTGGGTTCATATGTCCATAGTCAAAGAGTGGGTTCATATGTCCATAGTCAAAGAGTGGGTTCATATGTTCATAGTCAAAGAGTGGGTTCATGCCCATAGTCAAAGAGTGGGTTCATATGTCCATAGTCAAAGAGTGGGTTCATGCCCAAAGTCAAAGAGTGGGTTCATATGTCCATAGTCAAAGAGTGGGTTCATGCCCATAGTCAAAGAGTGGGTTCATATGTCCATAGTCAAAGAGTGGGTTCATGCCCATAGTCAAAGAGTGGGTTCATATGTCCATAGTCAAAGAGTGGGTTCATATGTCCATAGTCAAAGAGTTGGTTCATGCCCATAGTCAAAGAGTGGGTTCATATGTCCATAGTCAAAGAGTGGGTTCATGCCCATAGTCAAAGAGTGGGTTCATATGTCCATAGTCAAAGAGTGGGTTCATATGTCCATAGTCAAAGAGTGGGTTCATATGTCCATAGTCAAAGAGTGGGTTCATATGTCCAAAGTCAAAGAGTGGGTTCATATGTCCATAGTCAAAGAGTGGGTTCATGTCCATAGTCAAAGAGTGGGTTCATGCTCATAGTCAAAGAGTGTGTTCATATGTCCATAGTCAAAGAGTGGGTTCATATGTCCATAGTCAAAGAGTGGGTTCATATGTCCATAGTCAAAGAGTGGGTTCATATGTCCATAGTCAAAGAGTGGGTTCATATGTCCATAGTCAAAGAGTGGGTTCATATGTCCATAGTCAAAGAGTGGGTTCATATGTCCATAGTCAAAGAGTGGGTTCATATGTCCATAGTCAAAGAGTGGGTTCATATGTCCATAGTCAAAGAGTGGGTTCATATGTCCATAGTCAAAGAGTGGGTTCATATGTCCATAGTCAAAGAGTGGGTTCATATGTCCATAGTCAAAGAGTGGGTTCATATGTCCATAGTCAAAGAGTGGGTTCATATGTCCATAGTCAAAGAGTGGGTTCATATGTCCATAGTCAAAGAGTGGGTTCATATGTCCATAGTCAAAGAGTGTTTTCATATGTCCATAGTCAAAGAGTGGGTTCATATGTCCATAGTCAAAGAGTGGGTTCATATGTCCATAGTCAAAGAGTGGGTTCATATGTCCATAGTCAAAGAGTGGGTTCATATGTCCATAGTCAAAGAGTGGGTTCATATGTCTATAGTCAAAGAGTGGGTTCATATGTCCATAGTCAAAGAGTGGGTTCATATGTCCATAGTCAAACAGTGGGTTCATATGTCCATAGTCAAAGAGTGGGTTCATATGTCCATAGTCAAAGAGTGGGTTCATATGTCTATAGTCAAAGAGTGGGTTCATATGTCTATAGTCAAAGAGTGGGTTCATATGTCCATAGTCAAAGAGTGGGTTCATATGTCCATAGTCAAAGAGTGGGTTCATATGTCCATAGTCAAAGAGTGGGTTCATATGTCCATAGTCAAAGAGTGGGTTCATATGTCCATAGTCAAAGAGTGGGTTCATATGTCCATAGTCAAACAGTGGGTTCATATGTCCATAGTCAAACAGTGGGTTCATATGTCCATAGTCAAAGAGTGGGTTCATATGTCCATAGTCAAAGAGTGGGTTCATATGTCCATAGTCAAACAGTGGGTTCATATGTCCATAGTCAAAGAGTGGGTTCATATGTCCATAGTCAAAGAGTGGGTTCATGTCCATAGTCAAAGAGTGGGTTCATGTCCATAGTCAAAGAGTGGGTTCATGCCCATAGTCAAAGAGTGGGTTCATGCCCATAGTCAAAGAGTGGGTTTATGTCCATAGGCAAAGAGTGGGTTCATGTCCATAGTCAAAGAGTGGGTTCATGTCCATAGTCAAAGAGTGGGTTCATGTCCATAGTCAAAGAGTGGGTTCATGTCCATAGTCAAAGAGTGGGTTCATGTCCATAGTCAAAGAGTGGGTTCATGCTCATAGTCAAAGAGTGGGTTCATGCTCATAGTCAAAGAGTGGGTTCATGTCCATAGTCAAAGAGTGGGTTCATGTCCATAGTCAAAGAGTGGGTTCATGCTCATAGTCAAAGAGTGGGTTCATGTCCATAGTCAAAGAGTGGGTTCATATGTCCATAGTCAAAGAGTGGGTTCATATGTCCATAGTCAAAGAGTGGGTTCATGTCCATAGTCAAAGAGTGGGTTCATGTCCATAGTCAAAGAGTGGGTTCATATGTCCATAGTCAAAGAGTGGGTTCATATGTCCATAGTGAAAGAGTGGGTTCATATGTCCATAGTCAAAGAGTGGGTTCATATGTCCATAGTCAAACAGTGGGTTCATATGTCCATAGTCAAAGAGTGGGTTCATATGTCCATAGTCAAAGAGTGGGTTCATATGTCCATAGTCAAAGAGTGGGTTCATATGTCCATAGTCAAAGAGTGGGTTCATATGTCCATAGTCAAAGAGTGGGTTCATATGTCCATAGTCAAAGAGTGGGTTCATGTCCATAGTCAAAGAGTGGGTTCATGTCCATAGTCAAAGAGTGGGTTCATGCCCATAGTCAAAGAGTGGGTTCATGCCCATAGTCAAAGAGTGGGTTCATGTCCATAGTCAAAGAGTGGGTTCATGCTCATAGTCAAAGAGTGGGTTCATGTCCATAGTCAAAGAGTGGGTTCATGTCCATAGTCAAAGAGTGGGTTCATGTCCATAGTCAAAGAGTGGGTTCATATGTCCATAGTCAAAGAGTGGGTTCATGCTCATAGTCAAAGAGTGGGTTCATGCTCATAGTCAAAGAGTGGGTTCATGTCCATAGTCAAAGAGTGGGTTCATGTCCATAGTCAAAGAGTGGGTTCATGCTCATAGTCAAAGAGTGGGTTCATGTCCATAGTCAAAGAGTGGGTTCATATGTCCATAGTCAAAGAGTGGGTTCATATGTCCATAGTCAAAGAGTGGGTTCATGTCCATAGTCAAAGAGTGGGTTCATGTCCATAGTCAAAGAGTGGGTTCATGCCCAAAGTCAAAGAGTGGGTTCATGTCCATAGTCAAAGAGTGGGTTCATGTCCATAGTCAAAGAGTGGGTTCATGCCCATAGTCAAAGAGTGGGTTCATGTCCATAGTCAAAGAGTGGGTTCATGTCCATAGTCAAAGAGTGGGTTCATATGTCCATAGTCAAAGAGTGGGTTCATGTCCATAGTCAAAGAGTGGGTTCATATGTCCATAGTCAAAGAGTGGGTTCATATGTCCATAGTCAAAGAGTGGGTTCATGTCCATAGTCAAAGAGTGGGTTCATATGTCCATAGTCAAAGAGTGGGTTCATATGTCCATAGTCAAAGAGTGGGTTCATGTTCATAGTCAAGAGTGGGTTCATGCCCATAGTCAAAGAGTGGGTTCATATGTCCATAGTCAAAGAGTGGGTTCATATGTCCATAGTCAAAGAGTGGGTTCATGTCCATAGTCAAAGAGTGGGTTCATGTCCATAGTCAAAGAGTGGGTTCATGTCCATAGTCAAAGAGTGGGTTCATGTCCATAGTCAAAGAGTGGGTTCATGTCCATAGTCAAAGAGTGGGTTCATGTCCATAGTCAAAGAGTGGGTTCATGTCCATAGTCAAAGAGTGGGTTCATGTCCATAGTCAAAGAGTGGGTTCATATGTCCATAGTCAAAGAGTGGGTTCATATGTCCATAGTCAAAGAGTGGGTTCATATGTCCATAGTCAAAGAGTGGGTTCATATGTCCATAGTCAAAGAGTGGGTTCATATGTCCATAGTCAAAGAGTGGGTTCATATGTCCATAGTCAAAGAGTGGGTTCATATGTCCATAGTCAAAGAGTGGGTTCATATGTCCATAGTCAAAGAGTGGGTTCATATGTCCATAGTCAAAGAGTGGGTTCATATGTCCATAGTCAAAGAGTGGGTTCATATGTCCATAGTCAAACAGTGGGTTCATATGTCCATAGTCAAACAGTGGGTTCATATGTCCATAGTCAAACAGTGGGTTCATATGTCCATAGTCAAAGAGTGGGTTCATATGTCCATAGTCAAAGAGTGGGTTCATATGTCCATAGTCAAAGAGTGGGTTCATATGTCCATAGTCAAAGAGTGGGTTCATATGTCCATAGTCAAAGAGTGGGTTCATATGTCCATAGTCAAAGAGTGGGTTCATATGTCCATAGTCAAAGAGTGGGTTCATATGTCCATAGTCAAACAGTGGGTTCATATGTCCATAGTCAAAGAGTGGGTTCATATGTCCATAGTCAAAGAGTGGGTTCATATGTCCATAGTCAAAGAGTGGGTTCATATGTCCATAGTCAAAGAGTGGGTTCATATGTCCATAGTCAAAGAGTGGGTTCATATGTCCATAGTCAAAGAGTGGGTTCATATGTCCATAGTCAAAGAGTGGGTTCATATGTCCATAGTCAAAGAGTGGGTTCATATGTCCATAGTCAAAGAGTGGGTTCATATGTCCATAGTCAAAGAGTGGGTTCATATGTCCATAGTCAAAGAGTGGGTTCATATGTCCATAGTCAAAGAGTGGGTTCATATGTCTATAGTCAAAGAGTGGGTTCATATGTCCATAGTCAAACAGTGGGTTCATATGTCCATAGTCAAAGAGTGTTTTCATATGTCCATAGTCAAAGAGTGGGTTCATATGTCTATAGTCAAAGAGTGGGTTCATAAGTCCATAGTCAAACAGTGGGTTCATATGTCCATAGTCAAAGAGTGGGTTCATATGTCCATAGTCAAACAGTGGGTTCATATGTCCATAGTCAAAGAGTGGGTTCATATGTCCATAGTCAAACAGTGGGTTCATATGTCCATAGTCAAAGAGTGGGTTCATATGTCCATAGTCAAAGAGTGGGTTCATATGTCCATAGTCAAACAGTGGGTTCATATGTCCATAGTCAAACAGTGGGTTCATATGTCCATAGTCAAAGAGTGGGTTCATATGTCCATAGTCAAACAGTGGGTTCATATGTCCATAGTCAAAGAGTGGGTTCATATGTCCATAGTCAAACAGTGGGTTCATATGTCCATAGTCAAAGAGTGGGTTAATATGTCCATAGTCAAACAGTGGGTTCATATGTCCATAGTCAAAGAGTGGGTTCATATGTCCATAGTCAAAGAGTGGGTTCATATGTCCATAGTCAAAGAGTGGGTTCATATGTCCATAGTCAAAGAGTGGGTTCATATGTCCATAGTCAAAGAGTGGGTTCATATGTCCATAGTCAAAGAGTGGGTTCATATGTCCATAGTCAAAGAGTGGGTTCATATGTCCATAGTCAAAGAGTGGGTTCATATGTCCATAGTCAAAGAGTGGGTTCATATGTCCATAGTCAAAGAGTGGGTTCATATGTCCATAGTCAAAGAGTGGGTTCATATGTCCATAGTCAAAGAGTGGGTTCATATGTCCATAGTCAAAGAGTGGGTTCATATGTCCATAGTCAAAGAGTGGGTTCATATGTCCATAGTCAAATAGTGGGTTCATATGTCCATAGTCAAAGAGTGGGTTCATATGTCCATCGTCAAAGAGTGGGTTCATATGTCCATAGTCAAAGAGTGGGTTCATATGTCCATAGTCAAAGAGTGGGTTCATATGTCCATAGTCAAAGAGTGGGTTCATATGTCCATAGTCAAAGAGTGGGTTCATATGTCCATAGTCAAAGAGTGGGTTCATATGTCCATAGTCAAAGAGTGGGTTCATATGTCCATAGTCAAAGAGTGGGTTCATATGTCCATAGTCAAAGAGTGGGTTCATATGTCCATAGTCAAAGAGTGGGTTCATATGTCCATAGTCAAAGAGTGGGTTCATATGTCTATAGTCAAAGAGTGGGTTCATATGTCCATAGTCAAACAGTGGGTTCATATGTCCATAGTCAAACAGTGGGTTCATATGTCCATAGTCAAAGAGTGGGTTCATATGTCTATAGTCAAAGAGTGGGTTCATAAGTCCATAGTCAAACAGTGGGTTCATATGTCCATAGTCAAAGAGTGGGTTCATATGTCCATAGTCAAACAGTGGGTTCATATGTCCATAGTCAAAGAGTGGGTTCATATGTCCATAGTCAAAGAGTGGGTTCATATGTCCATAGTCAAAGAGTGGGTTCATATGTCCATAGTCAAACAGTGGGTTCATATGTCCATAGTCAAAGAGTGGGTTCATATGTCCATAGTCAAACAGTGGGTTCATATGTCCATAGTCAAAGAGTGGGTTCATATGTCCATAGTCAAACAGTGGGTTCATATGTCCATAGTCAAAGAGTGGGTTAATATGTCCATAGTCAAACAGTGGGTTCATATGTCCATAGTCAAAGAGTGGGTTCATGCCCAAAGTCAAAGAGTGGGTTCATATGTCCATAGTCAAAGAGTGGGTTCATGTCCATAGTCAAGGAGTGGGTTCATGCTCATAGTCAAAGAGTGGGTTCATGCCCATAGTCAAAGAGTGGGTTCATGCTCATAGTCAAAGAGTGGGTTCATGTCCATAGTCAAAGAGTGGGTTCATGCTCATAGTCAAAGAGTGGGTTCATGCCCATAGTCAAAGAGTGGGTTCATGCTCATAGTCAAAGAGTGGGTTCATGTCCATAGTCAAAGAGTGGGTTCATGTCCATAGTCAAAGAGTGGGTTCATGTCCATAGTCAAAGAGTGGGTTCATGTCCATAGTCAAAGAGTGGGTTCATGTCCATAGTCAAAGAGTGGGTTCATGTCCATAGTCAAAGAGTGGGTTCATGTCCATAGTCAAAGAGTGGGTTCATGTCCATAGACAAAGAGTGGGTTCATATGTCCATAGTCAAAGAGTGGGTTCATATGTCCATAGTCAAAGAGTGGGTTCATGTCCATAGTCAAAGAGTGGGTTCATATGTCCATAGTGAAAGAGTGGGTTCATATGTCCATAGTCAAAGAGTGGGTTCATGTCCATAGTCAAAGAGTGGGTTCATGTCCATAGTCAAAGAGTGGGTTCATGCCCATAGTCAAAGAGTGGGTTCATGCCCATAGTCAAAGAGTGGGTTCATGCCCATAGTCAAAGAGTGGGTTCATGTCCATAGTCAAAGAGTGGGTTCATGTCCATAGTCAAAGAGTGGGTTCATGTCCATAGTCAAAGAGTGGGTTCATGTCCATAGTCAAAGAGTGGGTTCATGTCCATAGTCAAAGAGTGGGTTCATGTCCATAGTCAAAGAGTGGGTTCATGCTCATAGTCAAAGAGTGGGTTCATGCTCATAGTCAAAGAGTGGGTTCATGTCCATAGTCAAAGAGTGGGTTCATGCTCATAGTCAAAGAGTGGGTTCATGTCCATAGTCAAAGAGTGGGTTCATATGTCCATAGTCAAAGAGTGGGTTCATATGTCCATAGTCAAAGAGTGGGTTCATGTCCATAGTCAAAGAGTGGGTTCATGTCCATAGTCAAAGAGTGGGTTCATGCCCAAAGTCAAAGAGTGGGTTCATGTCCATAGTCAAAGAGTGGGTTCATGTCCATAGTCAAAGAGTGGGTTCATGCCCATACTCAAAGAGTGGGTTCATGTCCATAGTCAAAGAGTGGGTTCATGTCCATAGTCAAAGAGTGGGTTCATATGTCCATAGTCAAAGAGTGGGTTCATGTCCATAGTCAAAGAGTGGGTTCATATGTCCATAGTCAAAGAGTGGGTTCATATGTCCATAGTCAAAGAGTGGGTTCATGTCCATAGTCAAAGAGTGGGTTCATGTCCATAGTCAAAGAGTGGGTTCATATGTCCATAGTCAAAGAGTGGGTTCATATGTCCATAGTCAAAGAGTGGGTTCATGTCCATAGTCAAAGAGTGGGTTCATATGTCCATAGTCAAAGAGTGGGTTCATATGTCCATAGTCAAAGAGTGGGTTTATGTTCATAGTCAGAGTGGGTTCATGCCCATAGTCAAAGAGTGGGTTCATATGTCCATAGTCAAAGAGTGGGTTCATATGTCCAGTCAAAGAGTGGGTTCATGTCCATAGTCAAAGAGTGGGTTCATGTCCATAGTCAAAGAGTGGGTTCATGTCCATAGTCAAAGAGTGGGTTCATGTCCATAGTCAAAGAGTGGGTTCATGTCCATAGTCAAAGAGTGGGTTCATGTCCATAGTCAAAGAGTGGGTTCATATGTCCATAGTCAAAGAGTGGGTTCATATGTCCATACTCACACAGATACCACTAATGCCCTCATCTTCTCACACATACCCTCCTCTTGTCCTCATCATCACACACATAACCCTTTCTTGCACTCATCTTCACATACACACCATTGTGTGTGATCTTCAATAGATCTTCAACATTTGTCCAGGGAACACTAGTGTTAAAGTGTTGCTTAACCACTGAACTGCGCCAACCAAGTTTTCTCGGTCGGCCTGAAAACTGCGCCAACCGAGAAAACTCGTTTTGATTTTTCGTAACCAATCTAAACGTGTACGAGGTTGGTTGTGTACGAAATGGATTCTTAGGACCTCCAGTGAGAGGCAGCCATCTTGGAAAAAAATCCCAGAATGCCCTAGGGCTGCTGGCTGGGTTAGTACTCAATGAGCAACCATGGGTGGTACACGCGCCTCTGGCTCCCAAACACCTGTCCGACGCAGCGTTGAAAGATAACGCTCTGTCGGTGAAATTCAAACCTTATTGGTTGAAGAACATAAGGGTCATAATATTGGGGAAGCCAGGCGAAATAAGGACCTGACACAAAGGTCGGATGCCAGTGGTACAGCACCTATAAGGACGATATAGGGAGCGTATCCAGTTGTAGCTCTGAGCGTCACCCTTGAAATCCTATGCTATTTATTTAGATGATACTTAGATGAATCGTTTTCTGCGTTCAGTGATGATGCATCTGATACAAATAGCATAGATGAACAGTGGTAGCGGCTTCCATGGTGGTGTTTCCATAGATATTTTCAAGAATAGCTGAATCTCTTCTTGACTGACGGACACTCTTCGAGGCTAGCTGAATCTCTTCTTGACTGACGGACACTCTTCGAGGCTAGCTGAATCTCTTCCTGACTGACGGACACTCTTGAGGTAAGCTGAATCTCTTCCTGACTGACGGACACTTTTGAGGTAAGCTGAATCTCTTCCTGACTGACGGACACTTTTGAGGTAAGCTGAATCTCTTCCTGTGTGAGACCATACAAGGCGATCTTTTCAAGACTACCTTACAAATTGATCTTTTCAATACTACCTTATGCTTTACAAGCTTGGCTACATACAACCTACAAGTTCTAAAGCCAAGGGTGTACGTGAGTGCGTTATTTGCAAGCACACAGAATGAAGAAACAGAAAGCGAAAATTTATCTGTACCTGATGCACCGAGAGTGAAGTCGCGCTGTGTACCATGGACTACTTCGTTGATTATTACTCACTTCCGAAGTACTGAGTGTGTAATACAATGTGTTACTGTGTAAATAGTGTGTGAAACTGTACATATTGTAATTTTAGTGATTTTTTAACAGGTAATATTGCGACAATAAACATTTATTGTGGACACATTACTGACACATGTATCACAGTTCCATGGAACATTATGAACGTTCTACTGTATACATATTGTAAAGGACACAAATATGCATCATATACAATAAAAAAAACAAATAAAACCGCATTGGAAATGCATAAAACAAATAATTGAAAATATATTTGTGGCAACACCCGATGCTTGAATGGCCCGCGCGACCGTGTCTGGGCGAGTCACACACGGGCGACCAGGCCCTGATGACGTCACAGCGCATCTTGTCCGCGTCCCTACAGCCAAAGTAAGTGGAATTTGGTACTTATTTTTACATAGACATGTTCAGGGAAGGATATTTACCATTTTACGAAGAAAAAATAATTTTTTAGAAACACTTCATTTCATGCGCACCGGGGAATTTCTCAATAAACTCCGCGCAGCACAGTGGTTAAGGTCACTTTGTTCTCTGAAGTGTTTCCTGGAACGACCTTTGTATATCATGGATGCTTGTAACAACTCTTTAGCTGCTTTCTTTCAGTAAGTGAGAGTTATTTCAGGTTATACAGCATTTTCATCCTCATACAGAGAATTATGGGCTATTCATGCCCATGCCATGTCTTGAGTGGCTTAATCTTTATCAATCAATCAGTCAATCATACAGAGAATATATGACTTGCAGGTGGGTGGCGATGTCTATGCTGTCGACGAAACAACATTTTTAATAAAGGGTTTTATGTACGATGGTAATGGTGGCGACACATTCTTCTGGGCTGGCTCGAGACCCCGTCCAGGACCCCAAGGTTTCATTGTTCCTAATGAGCTCGGCAGGTAAGAAAAAAAATTCTGTTATTCATATATGTATGCAAAATTTGCAACACACTTTCCTTTATGTACTCCAGTGCTCATTTCAACGATAGGAAGAAACCTATGTAGTCTTCAATTTAAAATACAGTACCAATTGTATAACAGGGAAACATTATTCAACTAAAAAGAAGCCAAGCAGGAAATAATGTTTAAAATCTCTCAATTTTATATACTATAATAATTATTATTGATTTTAAATGTTGCATTGCATGTTGAACCAATCACTCAGGACCAGTGAGAACTCAGGACCATGTTGAACCAATCACTCAGGACCAGTCAGAACTTAGGACCAATGAAATAGTGCAACATTACATGTTTATTTATTTATTTATTTATTTATATATATACAAGAAGGTACATTGGGTTTGTGAGAATACATTGGATAGTACAGTATTTACATTCTTGTAAAGCCGTTAGTACGCACAGCGTTTCGGGCAGGTCCTTAATCTAGCAGATAATTTTAAGTAGGTAATTTCAATCAGAATTGATAAATGATAAAGATACATTACAAGAGAAAAATGAGATGAGAGAGATAAGTAGGTATATTAAAGCACATTGTTATATTAAAGCTCTGATTGATTACATTGACAGCTTGATTAGTAATTTAAACAAGGTTAAAGGTTAATAGACACCATACAGCAGATTGGCAGCACATATAAGACAGCAATGGTAAAGATGTTCAGATTGGGTATATAAAGATTGGGAGACTGGGTAGCAAAAGATACAGATAAACAAGATTTATAAACACCATACAACAGATTGGCAGCACATATAGGAAAACAGCAGTGATCACAATGGTAAAGATGTTCAAATTGGGAACATAAAGGTTGGGAGATTGGGTAGCAATTGATACAGTGCAATTTTAAGGCAAAAAGTGAAAAACTATAAAGATGAAATTAGGTACTTTTTAGTATTGATTTTGAATGATGTAAAAGTTGGACAGCTTTTCAATTCAGTAGGGAGTGAGTTCCATAAACTGGGTCCCTTTATTTGCATAGAGTGTTTACACAGATTAAGGTTAACTCTGGGGGTATCAAAGAGATATTTATTTCTGGTGTGGTGATAATGGGTCCTATTACATCTGTCCAAGAAGAGTTTCAGACAAGGATTTGCATTTAAGAACAGGGTTTTGTAAATGTAGTTGACACAAGACACATGTAATATACATGTTGACACATGTAATATAGTTGACACATGTAATATACAATACTGCTCATGTTCAAAATTACTGCAATATATCCCCTTTTATTATGATTTCATAGGGTCGTGTCATAGTATACACTTGCCACAAAGGGCAGCTTTATTAAAACTATTATGCAACAAAAAAAATGTAAGGAGAAATTAGTTTTTATGTTTGCCTAGAATATGAATTTGCTAATTGTTTAAATTCTGAACTCATACTTACACAACTCTTCCTTCTCAGGACCAATATCTTGGACCGTTACCTTAATAAAGATATCACACTCACGCTCCCTGATAAGAAGACCATCCCAGAGATTAAGTGGCTTGCAATATACGACCTCAGCAGATTGGTAAGCAGAATGAGTAATGACATATGTTATTATTAACAACATGGAAAATTAAATGCAGTGTTTTGCTCTCAGAATCTTTTCCACCAGAACTTTTTCTTCCCTGGCAATAACCTAGAAAATCTTCTGCATTAGTTTTGTCAGAAACGGTACTACAGTACAGTAGTGTCAACTTTAAATTCCTCTGCCACGCTCATACAGTACTTTAGTAATTCATGCTTTCTGTGGGGAGCCCCGTCGGCCCCCTTAAGCTATCAAACTGACATGTGCCATACTGGTTTGATGCCATCAGTCCTTGGAGTTCTTTACCTACCAGGGACTACAAGCCAGAACCTGTGACCCCCTCAGAGAGGTGCAGGGAGTAATGGTCATATGAGCACTGTATATTTAGATTTTTGTCATGTCTTCCATCGACCGGGGAAGGCACCCAGAAAGGTAGGCGACCAATACCCAACCCGTCCTCATAAAATAATGTTGCTTTTCGCGCGTATGCACGCTATGGCCAAAAATGACGTAATTTGAAATTAAATCAGCTCACAAAATTGATGTCCTGTACTGTACTGTCCCATTTTCTGTTTGAGCCTTCCGGCTTATACTCGATTAGTTTAGGGGATGAAACGTTCAATTAATGGTTTATTGAAACCGTTAACGATCACTACACACAGAGATCACACTAACGTGATGCATCAAATGAACAAATCCACAAGGGCCGTGACGAGGATTCGAACCTGCGTCCTGGAGCATCCCAGACACTGCCTTAATGGACTGAGCTACGACAGGGTTAAAAGAGTCAACTCTTTTAACCCTGTCGTAGCTCAGTCGATTAAGGCAGCGTCTGGGATGCTCCCGGACGCAGGCTCGAATCCTCGTCACGGCCCTTGTGAATTTGTTCGTTAATCATGACGTTTTGAAACCTTAAGAGAACTTCCTGCCCTCCTTATCTACAAGAGGATCCTTAACTTGCTGTTTTAGAAAAAAAAAATCCAAAATTTATTTTAAATTATTTTTCATTTTCAAGTTATGTACGTCCATTTTCGGCCGTACGGGAAAACAACTAAATTCAGACGTAATTTGTAAGAGAACAGGTTGATACCAACTTCTAACTAGTTAAAATTGCAACCTACATGCGAACAGAACAAAAGAACTCCCCAAAAAAGAAAATAAGGAAACAAGCAATCATCATCCAACAAATCATATACTGTACTGTACACTGATGGTTCCCTACACCGCCCCACGGGTGCAGCTGGAAGTGCAGTTGTCCTGACAATGGGCGATGGCTTATATTTTGAGTGGGGAGTCCGTATAAACAACTGGGCCTCTACCCTTCAGACCGAACTATTTGCCTTGCTCCTTGCACTGAAATGTGTACAAGTCTACAAACTTGATACAATAATTGTAAGTCACTTTTTATCATCCTTAATTGCTCTCAAGTCTTTAAGACATAACTGTAACATGCTCGTGTCTGAAGCTAGACACAAATACAACCAAATTATTAATGATGATAACAGTCCATTTCATGTGGTCTCCATCTCATGTTGGCCTCCGAATACATGATAGAGCTGATGAGTGAGCCAAAGAGCAATAGTACACCAAGAACTTCAACAAAATCTTGTAGATCTGAGGCAAAGTGAAATCGACACCAATGTGTTGATTGTGTCAGTGAGAGCCAGTGTGTGTCCTCCGAGACACACTGAACAAATATGGCACACGTCAGCTTGATAGTTTCTGGGAGCCTCCGGGGCTCATCCAAAAAATTGCATATCATTACATTCATTGCTGATTTCTGGGGGAAGCCACTTTGGCTCCCCAGAGCTTATCCAAGCTGATATGCTAATGTCAGACTTTGGCATCAGTCATGTGTATGGGCCTACCGAAGACCATGAGCCAGAACCTGGCCCCCTCAGAGAGGCATGGAGGAGCAATGGCCTATTGAACACCCCCCCCCCCCCCCCCGTGTGGTTGGAAGCATTCTATGCCTGCAATCGACCGGGACAGGCACCCAGAAAGGCAAGCGTCTCAAAACAAATCCCTATTCTGGTGAAAATTGCTACCAAAAGCCAAAAAAGTGGATAGAATTCCCCAAAAAAGAAACAAGCAAATAAGCATGAGGTCACTAGTCACCAAAAACCGAACAAGTGGATAGAATTCCCCAAAAAGAAACGAGTATGAAGTCACAAGTCGCTGATCCGCTGTCTGCGCAGCTCCACTCTCCCTGGGATGGGGAAGGGGAAGCCCCAGACCCCTGCCTGGTTATCCACCCTTCAGTTCTGAGACTGATGCTATGGGTAACGGTCGTGTGCTCCGGCTCCAGTGGTTGTTTCAGCACTGTACCTAGAGTGTGGTGGCTGTCTTCTAGGCTGTGCATGAGCCAGGAGTAATTCCCCAGTACTCGGGCTGCATGCACCTACGGTTTCCTTCCCTAGGTGCCCTGTAAGCACTGCCCTTGGGGCTTGAGGTTATCTTTCTCAAGTTCCTTGGGTTTTGCCTCTGCTAGGCAGTTTACTGCTTGGTTTTCGGCTGCCCTTTGTGTGCTAGAGTGTTCTGTCTCCCTTGTTTGCCTTAGGGTGAGGGGCAGTTTTATGCTGGAAGGGGCACGGGATACTGCACAGCTTGTTTTCACCAATCATAGCAACCGGCTCTGTTTCGCTTGGGTACGCTGTATTCTTGAGGGGTTTTCCTTTTCTTTTGTTTGTCTGCCTGGTGGGGGGTCTGCCTTGGTTCTTTCCCTTTGTGTACTGAGTACTCTTCCTTCTTCTAGTGGTTTCCCCCTGCTAGGTCCCCTTGAGTGTACGCATCCTTGGGATTCAGTTCTTAGAAGATTATTTGGTAGACTTGGGCGCCGGTTAGCAGTACCCTGCCTGGGCTTCCCTGAGCATGATTCCATCTCAGGACCCTGGGAATCCTCACGGGGATGCGTGGGTTCGATAGATGTGACCCCGGAGTCCCCCCTCGCTTTGTGCGAGTTCGAGGGTTGTTCTGCCCCTTTGTCTCAGGGTGACTCTCACTGTATTTGCCTCCGTCTGCTGCCTGTCGGGTCGTTGACAACTTCGACTCGGAGTCCTGCGAGTTTTGTTGCTCATTGTGTCTTGGTTACCCAGTTGTGTGCTGACTAAACAGGTGCAGGCAGCAGAGGCATTGCACGTTGAGCCTTGGTGGTGGCAACGCTCTCGTTTGTTTGCTCCCTGGGACTGCCCCGTTTTGGTTAGTTTTGGGACATGGGGGTGTTGGTTGCTTCGGTTCCTTCCACGCCCCCTTGTCACTCCTGGATCCCCCCTTTCCTGCCTCTATTCGTTTCCTTACTGTCTGCAGGTTCAGGGTGGGGTTCGATGGTTTTGAGACTCGGGCGGTCTCGGGGAATTCCCCTTCCGGGGTAGTGACGGGGGCATTCGAGCCTGTTCCTCCAGCCGTGTTGTATGAGTCTGCTAGTGGGTTCCCTTCCTTAGAGAACGTGAGCTTTTAACTCGCGGCTGCCCTAGTTTTCTGGTACAGCTCGGGCTTTGGGGGACGGCTCGGCCCCGGGGCCTGTCGTGTGGGTTCCTGGGGCTGGGGAGGGGTTGACTTGGGGGGCCTAGGCCCCATAGGACCCACCGGGGGGGGGGGGGAGTTCTCCCCTTTAGACGGGGCTTGCGGTTACGCGGAGTGGGTTTTTCCTCCTACCTCCCCATACGAGTTGTTGGGCTTTGGCCCCTCCCCGGGCTCAGTTCCTTGTCCTTTGAGTTGGTTGGTTCCGTCCTGTAGGTGGGTGCTATTGTCCGTTGCTCCCCCCTTTTTTGGGATAGGGTATCTTCATGTTTCCCTGTTCTTGGGGTTCTACATGACTTTTGGTCTCGGGTGCGACTGTGCCTTTGTGTGCCTTCAGGACTGGTGTTTGCTTCTGTGTTCTCGAGGGTTTGGGAAGGTTTTCGCTACTTCCCATATTGTTGGAACGTCAGTCTGCTCCTAGTCCGGATCGCCGTATTGGGCTACTTGTAGCCTAGTTGGGCTACTTGTGGCCCGGTTGGGTTCCCATTGGGCCTCCTCCTTCGCCTCTACCCTGCTCTCCTGCATGTCCAGCTCTGGCTTCTTCACCTGGCGGTGCTCCCAGAATCTTCTTGGCACTGTTGGATCGTGGCACGTTTGTTCCTCCGTTCGACAGGTGAGTTTCTGTGGTCTGGCGTCTTTTGGCCGGGCGCTGGATGCGGAGATGTTTATATACCTGTCTTTATTTAGGTATATTTCTGTACAAATGAGACCGTTGGCACACCAGTGACTCCCTTTTCAACCCTTCCAGTCCCACTCATAGGCATGTTCAACCCATGCTAGTGTCAGAGTCATTCAAGAGACCCACCTCTTCGTGTTATGAGGTGTGTGGGTTGTGGTGCTGGTTATGTACTCACCTGGTAGGGCTCACCTGGTTGTGCTTGGGGGGTTTGAGCTCTGGCTCTTTGGTCCCACCTATATGGAAGAACATGCGGGATAGTACCAGTGGAGTGCAGTGGTGCCATAGACACAATTGGGGAACACTGTATAAACCTCAGGGGTCTGTGGTTGTGAAACGTCCTACCTGCGAGCATACGCCATATTGCCGGTACATTTGTGGACTTCAAGAGAACACTAGCCTGTTTTCTAATAGAGGTTTCGGCCCATCCTGGCTGTGGTGGGTATGTGGGCCTGCGGGCCGCTCCAAGCACCAGCCTGGTGGACCAACCTTTCACAAGTCAAGCCTAGCCTTGGGCCGGGCTTGGGGAGTAAATGAACTCCCAGAACCCCATCAAGCAGGTATTGGGCAGGTTTCTCCGCCATCGGTCGCCTGGTGTGCGGGTTCCTGGGCCTGCTGGGTTCTGTCGTGTCTCCGTTGGCCCTGTCTGGGGTCGGCCTGGAGTCTGCCTGCACCGTTCTCTGCCTTTGCAGAGACAAGTTGCTACATACATGTTGCGTGTGGTGCATGTTGCTGCTGCACGTGTGCATTGGTAACGTGTTTCGTGGTGGCATGTCCTTGTTCCTGTGTCAGGTTGTGGTGTGGCACTTTGCTGCTGTTTTGTGCCTGGGGTTTGCATATGGGGGTTTACTTGAGTTATTTTTTGTGGTCTTCAGGTCCCTGTCTTGGACCTTCTGTGTGCGTGGGTTCTGTCCACGCCTGATTGTCCACCCCCGGTTGTGTTTCCTGGGGTTTGAGCTTTGGTTTTTTCGTCCTGCCTCTCCCCTGTCGCTTCCCTGGCATTTCCTTTGCTCGGTTTTGCCTGCACTTGCTGCTGTATGGGGAGGGGTTCGGTTTCTGCTGCTTCCCTTCCTTGTGCGTTCCCTTTGTTTCCTCCTCTGCTGAAGGGGTTTTCTTTGTGTGTTCCTTGGCTTCTTGAGCATTCCTTCAGTCTGTGTCATATAGTGCGCTTATGTGTCTTGGTCTGTTTTCGTTGCTCGTACCCCCTTGGTTCGGGTACTGTTCTGGTGGCAACTCTTACACCTCCTTCGGTTTTCCTGGCTTGCCCTGCCTGTTGGTTGTCAGGGTCTTATGATGTCTCGCTTCGGACCCGTCGTTTCTGATCTCCTGGCGGGCTTGCTCGCATTGGGGAGCTTTCTGTTCAGCAGAAGTTCCATCTCCTTTTTGCCGCCTTGGGCTTTGGTGGTCGCGCTTGAGATCTTCCCGTGGCTCCGCCTTTTCCTGGGCTCGGGTGAACCTTGTCGGGGCTGATTACATTCTGCCTCGCGTGTCTCGCTTGGTGGTCTGGTGGCTTCATTGTTGGTGTCCCACCTGCGTGCTTCTTCTTGGCGGCAGTATGGGGTATTTTGGCGGTCCTTCCTTTTCCTCCTGTCTCTTCTTAGGTGGCTGCGGTTGTTAGCGTCGGCTTGGTTTTCTGGTGGGGGTTGGGGGCCGTCTTCTTGCCGCATACTGTCGCCTCATTTTGTGCGGCGCTGGCGGAGCCGCTTCGGCTTGCTTTCGGTCTTGGCGTTGCTTCTGCGCCATTAGTAAGCTGTCTCATGCATTGTCTCACCTCCAGCCTGTTCATGCGCCGCTTGCACCGTCCTGGTCTCTGGCCAGCGTGCTCTGTCTTCTCCTCGGTTGGTGGTGCCCCTTCGGTTCCGGTTTGTTTTTCATCTGCTCTTTTTTCCTGTTGGCATTTGCCTCTGGGGGTCGGGTTGGGTTTCTTGCTCTCCTCCGCGGGGGATTTTCTGCTCCTTCGGTCTTGGTGTTTTGGTTGTTCGGTGGCAGCCATCTCCATCTTTTCTGGCACGGGATGGGGCTGCTGCGTTCTGGAGGGGTTCTTGGTTTGTTGGTGCTTGGTTGGTCGGGCCGCAGGTGTGTTGTGTTTTGTGTTCAGTGGCGGTCCTCTGCTGTTATTTGCATGCCGCGCCCTCTATGTCCGGGGCGCGCTTTGAGTTGATCCGGTTCCGTTCTTCCCTGTTCGCGGGTGACGGTGTCTCGGGTTGTCCGCCGTGTTATTGCGGCTAGCCTGCCTGTGTTCTTAACCCATGCCCATGACGTTCGTGGCTTCACTGCTCATGCTGCCGTCTGGGCGGCGTGTTCTTGCTGTCATTCGGGCACGGATCTTTTGGTGTTCGTACAGGGGCCTTGCTGCTCATTGTCTCGTATTGTTCCCGGGCTCTTTCGGGGCTGTGTCGCCTTGGGTTGGCATTTGCTGCCGGTTGTCTCGCTTCTGTCGAGGGGTGCCTGGTGTCTGCCTCCCGGTTCCGTCCCTTTGACCTTCCTCTGTAGGTAGTTAGCTCCGGGGAGCCGACGAGGCGTCCCCCAGAAAACCAGCGTTGGATGTAATGAAACGCCATTTTCTGGGTGAGACCCGGGTGCTCCCCGGCAACCCTCCCTCCCTCCGGTCGGAGGTTTTACGCGAGTTTTGACATCCAGCCTCAGAACTGATGGGTGGATAGCCAGCGTGAGATGTCTGGGGCTCCCTTTTTCCCCTCTCGGGGAGGTGGGAGCTGTGCAGACAGCGGCGCGGTGACGTGTGACGTCATAGTAGTTTGCTTGTTTTCTGTTGGGGAGTTCTATCCACTAGTTCGGCTTTTGGTAGCAATTTTAACCAGAATAGGGGTTTGTTTTGGAATGCTTACCTTTCTGGATGTTTGACCCGGTCGATGGCAGACATAGAATGCTTTCAACCACACGGGGGTTTCTATAGGCCATTGCTTCCCTTGCCTCTCTGAGGGGGCCAGGTTCTGGCTGTGATCCCCGGTAAGCCCTAGAACTCCATACACATGACTGATGTCAAAGTCTGATATTAGTTAGTTTAGTTCATTTATTATGCACCCCATACCCATCTTGTGGGCGGTAGTGGAAAGGGTTACAGAGGCACATAATGGGCTCAGGGACTGAACCCCATTAGCATATCAGCCTGGTAAAACTCCGGGGAGCCTCCGGGTCTCACCCAGAAAATGGCGTTTCATTACATTCAACGTTGGTTTTTTGAGCATGAAGATATTTCCTCTAGCCCCTGCCTGGTTAAGCTTTATTTAAATTGTTAGTGTACATCTTTCCTGCAGTACTTAAAAAAATTAAATATCAGTGAGCCTATTTTTATTCTGCTTTACTCAGAAATACATCACTGTACCATCACTCTATCATTGTCATATGTGAACATACGCAACCAGTACCAGTGTAAAGTTGTCTCATAAGCATTATAACTACAGGTATTTGGAATTAAAGAATCTAGATAGAATCTAAAATTTCAAAACTTGCTGCTCTGTGATATTCTTGTCCATTGACAGATTTTCCTATACAGTACAGTATTTGATTTTTGATACTATGCCCTGTACTATTACTACTATAGTACTACTATTACTATTATAGTACTATTGTACTATATACTATACTATTTCTTTTTAGAAGTCTCTTTACATTATACACTCAATGTAATGGTTTAAATTGGTTTTCAAGTTGATTTTCATTTACATAAGACTCGTAATCTTCCCCATTTTTACTATTGGCCTTTGTATTATTTATTTTAGGATCTATATGGTTAAATGCAAATAAAATGTACTGCAGTACGTTTTTTCTATATTTAATGTTAACATATTGGTTGACATCAGTGAGTGTACTGGCTAAGAAGTATAGTATTTAACAGTGACCAAGATAAAATACTATTTGTTCCCACAACAGGAACCATTTGGCGACATCTATATTCCAGAGGGATTTGAGCCTCCCCAAAAAATTATTCTCAACAAACTCTCGTCCAAGACAGGCGAGGTTAAATCAGGAGGTGTCATAATTGTTGATTCAAAGACCATTATCATAGAAGGTGAGTATATGGAAATCATACTTTTGTAATTATTGTAATGATTAAAATAATATATTTGTTGCTTAATGTACAGTATATTGCTCAGATAGGGATTTAAAGAAATTATGAAAAAATCTGGAAATATTGGGTTCCAAACTACTCTTGTAAATAATGTTACTGTAGTTGGCAATAAATACATTTTACATTACTTGCACTTGTTTAAATTTGAGCAAGGTGCTCATTTGCAAACAGTTCAGTAACAAGATTTCCCCTCCATGCATGTTTGCCTCTGTTTGCCTTTTGAGTAGGAGGTACTTTTCATCATTGGTAGGGCGCAGTGTACTGCACAAATATTAATGTTTCATGTTGACTTTCATACAGTGGCAATAAATCAACTTGTTCTCTCAATTAGCCACTGTAAAAAATGCAACTCTTTCTGTGGGAAGCCCCTACGGCTCCCCCGGAGCTTACTAGGCTGATATGCTAATGTCAGACTTTGGCATCAATCATGTGCATAGAGTTCTTATGCGCCTACCGGGGACCACGAGCCAGAACCTGGCCACCTCTAGAGCCAAGAGGAGCAATGGCCTTTAGAAACCCCCGTGTAATTGGAAACATTCTATTTCTGCCATCAACCGGGTTAGGCACCCAGAAAGGTAGGCGTCCCAAAACAAACCCCTATTCTGGTGAAAATTGCAACCAAAAGCCAAACGAGTAGATAGAACTCTCCAAACAAAAACGAGCAAACAAGTATGACGTCACCCGTCGTCGCGCCGCTGTCTGAGCAGCCCCCCTCCCAGGGAGGGGAAAGGGGTAGCCCCAGACCTACTGCACCAGCGATCCACACCCCAGTTCTTGATGCTGATGCTATCGGCTTGGTTGCGTGCTCTGGATCTAGTATTTTTGCAGCGCTGTGCTTTGTGTGTGGCTCCTGTTCTCCAGGGGTGCGAGTGCCAGGAGTTATTCCTCAGTACTCAGGCTGCATGCGCCTAGGGTTCCCTTTCCTAGGTGCCTTGTAAATACTGCCCTTGGAGCTTGGGGTTACCTTCCACAAGTTCCTCAGGGTCTGCCTCTGTGTGTCCATTTTACTGCTCAGTTTCTAGGCTGCCCTTTGGGTAATTGGGCGTTTTGTCTCCCTAGTTTACCTTAGGGTAAGAGGCAGTTTTCACACTGGTAAGGGGCGCAGGGTGCTGCACAGGTAGTTGTCACCTATCATGGTGGCCGGCTCTGTTCCTTGGGGTACGTTGTCCTCTTGTGGGGTTTTCTTTTTGCCATGGTGGGGGTTCTGCCCTATTTGCCACTGATGTTTGGCCTCACCCTGATACTTTGTGGTGCCCCCTGCTTGGTTTCCGTGAGTGTACACATCCCTGGGGTTCAACTTTAGACAGTTTGGTAGTTTTGGGCGCCGGTTAGCAGTACCCTGCCTGGGTTTACCTGAGTGTGAGTCCTCTTCAAGTAAACACTCAGGACCCTGGGAATCCTCTAGAGGACACATGGGTTTGATGGATTTGACCCTTGGGTCTCCCCTTGCTTCATGCGAGTTTGAGGGTTCTTCAGTCTCCTTGTCTCATGGGCAACTCTCACTGGTTTTGCTTCCATCAAGCAGCCTGTTGAGTCGGTGACACTTTCGACCCCGAGTCCTGTGAGTATTGTTGCTTGCTGGTGCCTCAATTTACCCAATCTGTGGATGATCATCTTCGGGTACAGGCTGTGCAGGCGTTGCATTCTAGGTTTTGGTTGTTGCAACACTCTCGGTTGGTTGCTCACCCGGATGCCCTGTTTTGCTTATAGGGACCTGGACTTGGGGGTGGGGGTCGCTTCGACCCTGGTTCAGTCCGCACCTCCTGGTCCTTCCCCTCCTGTTGCTCGTTCTGGTCCCCCTCCCCTGCTTCCAGCCCCGAAACATCTGAGGGTTTCGGAGTCGGGGCAGGAGTTAGTTGGTCTTGAGACTCGGGCAGCCTCGCAGGATGCCCCTTCCAGTGTGGCGACGGAGGCATTCGAGTCTCCTACCCTGGCCGAAGCCTCTGGGTCTGACCATTGGGCCTCATTATATCCGGCTTCTACGGCTGCGCCGGCCTTGTCTAGTGGGGTCGGTGCTTGGGGAAAGGACTCAGCCCCGGGTCCTGCGAAGGAGGACCCTGGGGCTGGGGAGGGGCAGGGTCCCACTGGACCCTGCCTGGGTTTTCTACTCTCAAAGCGAGGCTTACTGTTACAAGGAGTGGGGTTTTCTTTTCCCCCCTCTGCATACGAATTGGACTTGGTGTCTGCCCCTTCCCCTGGTTCAGTTCCGTGTTTCCCCAGGTGCTTCGGTTCCATCTTTTCGGAGGTTTTCAGCTTATCGCATCCAACCTGCTGTGGTGTGGGCGGCCCTTGCCGCAAACTTCCTGCGTGACCTGAATTATGTCTCGGCAATGGATCCCTTGGCTTTCAGGTTTGGAACTTTGTTCCCTTTCTGGCTCTGTTACGAGGTTCCGGAGTCGTCCTGGCTGGCGGACTGTCCTGTCTTTACCTTGGAGGCTTGGCACTCCTTCTGCTGTTCCCGCACGCTTGAGTGGCGGGAGGCTTCGACGGTGCTTCAGGTTTTCCTGGGGGGCAACCATGAGCACTTCAATGAGTGCTTGTTTGCTCCTGCCCTTCCCTGGGATGTTGGTGTCGTTCAGCTCCATGTGCAGGTTCCCTCCCTTTCGGTGGTACAGGTGGCAGAGGACTTGCGTGCTCGGGGCCTTTTGGTTGCAGCCTTGCGCTTCTTTTCCCTCCTGGAGCTGTTTCCGACTGGCTCACTGAGGATGTGGGGGTGCTTGGGGCTGTTCCTGGGTCTGGCGCCTTGGCCTCGGCAGCTCGCTCGTCGGCTGCCTTGCTGAAGCTTTTCGCTCCGATCTTGTGGGATGCGGTGGCTCTGTTTTATGCCTCCCGGCTCACATGTCAGCAGACGGTGCTTGCCTCCTCTGTTTAATCTGCTTGGGCCTTGGCTCTTACGATGTCTTCCCTCTTTTGCCCTCTTTTGTTTGAGGCTTCCACCGTTGCACAGTATATTCAGGCTGCTTTGGCTTCTTGCCGTCCTATGTCGGACTTGCTGGTGCTCCGGGGGTCCCGTGGTGGACCTTCCCGGAAGGGTCGTGCCAAGGCTCGGGGTTCCTCTCGTCGTAGTAGGCCACTGGTGTCAGGTTCGGGTTCAGCTCTTCCTTTGGACTCGCCCTCGTCTGGTCGGTGCAGTGTTCACTCTGGGCAAGGTTCTGGGTCTTGTAAGGGGCGCCGGCCCTTTTGCGGTTCGCCCCACTGACGGGGCAATTGGGGAGAGGCTTGCACTGATCACTAATGCCTGGTCCCACGATTTGTGGGCATTTCAGGTCGTTTCGCATGGCGTCCGGTGGTGTGGGAACCGACCTGTGAGATTTATATTTATTCAGTTTATATGAATTTATATAGATTTATATTTATGTTAATTTATATATTTCGATAGCAATTTGTATGATGTTTAGTGGACTGTATTTCTGAAATATTCTCACAAATTGATCCTTACACATTAGGGGGGGTTTATATTAAATTTATATATATGCAGTCAATCAAACTACAGTATTAAACTAGAGTACATACATTAGTAAATAAATTTTGGAGGTGCCTTATCTTATTGTATGGTAGGCCTAATCCACCACCCAAGTAACTGATGTACCAAGGTTAATTCTTGTTTCCTCTTCTTGTTCCTGTCAAAGGGCACTAGCTGTAAGCCGGAATTCTAATATATGACAGTTATATCAGATGAAACATTTATATTATTAGATAAGGATCAAGGCTTAATTACCAGTGTTGAGTCGTTCATTCGAGTCCTAACCGGAATTAATCATATCTATCTAACATTACTGGCCAATAATGACTTAGATAAGATTTTGGAAAGACACTTCCCTTGTGGTTGTTGACAGCGTGTTGATGATGGTAGAAGCACTAATTTGACCTCCATAACACTTCGTCCAAGAGAATTATAGGAGCAGAATTTGCTCCAATAACTCGGTCTTTTTCAACAATAGTTGACCTCCCACCACTGATGCCTGGCTCTCTTTTTCCTGAGAGCCAGGACTCTGGTACAATCTCCCTCATCTGAGGGAGCCAGAACACAGCTCCCTCAGACGAGGCACAAGGAGTAATGGCCTATAGAAACCCCTGTGTGGTTGGAGCATTCTATGTCTGCCATCGACCAGGTCTGGCACCAAGAAAGGTAGGCGCCCCAAAACAAACCCCTATTCTGGTGAAAATATTGCTACTGAAAGCAGAATGAGTAGACAGAACTCCCCAAACGAAAATTAGCAAACGAGCATGATGCCATCACGTTGCCACACCACTGTCTGTGCAACTTCCCCTCCCCGGGACAGGGAAGGGGGAAGCTCCAGACCCCTCACACCAGCGATCCAACTATCAATTCTTGGCTGATGTGCTACTGGCGAGGTCTTGTGCCTCTGGCTCCTGCTTTGGTCTCAGTTTCTGTGCCTTGTGAAGTGGTCTGTCTCTACAGGTGGTGTGTGAGCCAGGAGTAGTATTCTACGGTACTCGAGCTGCATGCGCCTAGGGTTTTCTTCCCTAGGTGCCCGGTAAGTACTGATCTTGGGGCTTGGGGCCACCTTCCACAAGTCGCCTTGGGATCTACCTCCACTGTGTCTTTTAGTGCTCGATACTTGGCCATCCTTGGAATCAGCTGGGTTTTTGTTGCCCTTGTTTGCCTCTCAGTAGGAGGTAGTTTTCATCATTGGCAGGGGCGCAGAGTACTGCACAGCTAGTTATCCCCCTCTTATAGCGGCCGGCTCTGTTCCATCTGGGTACGTTGTCCTCTTGCGGGTTTTTTCTTTTGTTTTTGTTTTCCTGCCTGGTGGGGGGAGTCTACCTTTGGTTGATTGCCCCTTATCTATAATTGGGGGTCTTTATATATACATAGCTGTGTTCTTGGTGGTACCCCCTGCTAGGCCCCTGTGAGTAGACACGTCTCCGGGTTCAGCTTTTAGAAGTTTGCTTGGTAGTCTTGGGCGCCAGTTCGCAGTACCCTACCTGGGCTTCCCTCAGCATGTTATCAAGGCTAACGGCCTGGAGAAACCCCGCAAGGGCTTTGTGATTAGTGCTCACCAGGCCGGCCATGGTCGGTAGGGTCCATCCTTCCATCGGGCTCACAGCATAGTGCTGGAGTTTGCGACTGTGTGGATGTCGCTCTGGAGGATTCGGGTTGCTTGCAGATCGACGATCCGGCTCCATTCAGACTGTTCCCTCAATGGTTCAGTTCCTTAACCACAGGGGTTCACTGCAGTCTTTGGCTCTTTGGGGCTGATCACTTCAGGTGACTCATCTGCTAAGTTCTTGGGGTTTGGCGCTCCTGGCAGTTCACATTCGGGGGGGTGTCCAGTGTCCTGGCAGATGGCCTATTCTGGTTCATTCCCCTTTCCACGGAATGGATTGTTGACGCCAACTCATTCAGTTGGCTCTGCTGGATGTTTGAGCCTTCAGAAGTGTATCTCTTCACATCGACGTGGTCAAGACGTCTCCCAGTATATGTAGCACCCTTCCCCCGACTGCGAGGCCGTCGGAGTTGACACCTTCAGGCAGGAGCAGGACTGGGCAAGGTGGGGTTACCCATACCTGTTTCTCCCAGTTCAGCTGTTGCTCCAGGTCCTGGCTCACTTGGAGACTTACCAGGGAAGAGTTGTCCTTCTGGGTCCTTGGTGGCCAGCCCAGCCTTGGTTTCAGGCGCTGCTTGCTCAGTGTCTGAACCCGAGGGTCTTTCTGTGGCTTTGCCTGTTTCAGTAGATCGTATGATGTGCCTTCAAATTTTTTCAATAGAGAGAGATTTGTGATCAGTATACTGATTTTACTGTTGCACCCAAATGGCGCAAAGGGAGATCCCCGCACCAAACAGAAACAGATGGCACCGTACGCTGTACTGGCGCCGAACCTGACACCACTGGCCTACCACGAGAAAAAGAACCCTGAGCCCTGGGACGACCTCACCAGGACGGCCCCCCCACAAACCCCACGGAGAATCAACAATTCCGTCATAGGATGGCAACCAGCCGAAGTTGCCTGCAAATACTGCATCACCGCAGACTCTGCAAACAGCAACAGACAAAAAGGTGAAGACAATTGAAGAGCCAGGGTCCAAGCAGATTCCAAGGAAGAAGCAAGCACCGCCAGCTGACACGCGAGCTGAGAAGCAAAATACCGCAAAACCGCATCCTGCAGGAGTGGCGCGAACAGTTTCAACAGCGCACAACTCAAGGAGGGAGAACTGCAGGGCCGAATCCAGCAGGCCCCGTGTACGCAAGTTCTCCTCAACCAATGCAGCCGAAAGGGAAGGAACCTGCACATGAAGCTGCATCATACCAACATCCCACAAAAGGGCAGAGGCAAACAAGCACTCCTCGAGATGCTCAAATGCGCCCCCCAGGAAAACCTGCAATGCCGTCAGAGCCTTCCGCCACTCAAGAGTGCGGAACCAACAGAACGTATGCCATGCTTCCAAAGAGAAGAAAGGGCAGTCTGCTAACCAGGATGACTCTTTAACTTCGTAACGAACCCAGTAAGGACACAAAGATCCATACAACAAAGGAACGCGAATCCATCATGAAAGCAAAAGCTTGGTTGTGCAGGTCAGCCGCAAGGTTTCCCGCACCCACTGTGACTGGGCTCGGGAAGCCGGAAACCTCTGGAAAGACAGAACCAAAGAACCGTCGGTGTTCACTGAACCGAACCCGGGGAGGGGTAGACGCCAAATCTAACTTATACAAGGAGGGAGCAAAAGAGAATCCCACACTCTGTAACATCAAGACCTGCTCCGAGGGTACAGAAATCCAAGTGGGGTCCAACAAAGCCCAAGGCCCCCAAGTCAACCCCTTCCCCACCCCAGGAACCTCACCCCGAAGATCCGGGGCTCAGCCATTGTCCACCCCTCCCCCTTTCCACCTCTAAAGAAAAGGCAGGAGCAGCTGAAAAAGCAGGAGTGAAGGAGGCCCACTGGTCAGACCCAGAAACTCCGGCAGGAGGACCAGGCTCGAATGCCAGGTCAAGAGAGGACTCAAGGGTCACATCTATCGGACCACGGAGCCCCTGCGGGGTTTCCCAGGGGTCTTAGCCTTATTAACACGCTAAGGGAAGCCCAGGCAGAATACTGCAAACTGGCGCACAAGACTACCAAACAATCTGCTAATAGTTGAACCCCTGGGATGTGTCCACTCACTGGGGCCTAGCAAGGGGTACCACCAACCACACTAAACTGAGAATAGATATAATTGTAGATAAATACACCCTAACACAGAAGGGACAACCACCAAGGCAACCACCAAGACCCTTCGCCAGACAGAAAAACAAAAACAAAAGCAAAACCCCACAAAAGGACAACGTACCCCAGGTGGAACAGAGCTGGCTACTGTAAGAGGTGAAAACTAGCGCCCCTACCAATGACAAAGACTAACCCGTACCCAGAGGCAAACATGGGCAACAAAGACCCCAGTTGACGCCAAGGACGGCCAAGTACCGAGCAATAAAAGACACAGCGGGGGTAGATCCCGAGGTGACTTGTCGAAGGTGGCTCCAAGCCCAAAGGGTAGTAATTACAGGACACCTAGGGAAGGTGGCCTTAGGCACATGCAGCCTGAGTATTGAAGAATATTACTCCTGGAATCTTATCGCACACCACCAGTAGAAACAGTCCACGCCACAAGGCACAGAATCTGAGACAAATCGCTGGAGCCAGAGGCACAAGACCACGCCAGTAGCACATCAGCCTGAGAACTGAAGGATTGCTGGCGTGGGGGTCTGGGGCTTCCCCTTTCCTCTCCCGTTGTACAGACAGCGGCTTGGCGACATGATGACGTCATGCACATTTGCTAATTTTCATTTGGGGAGTTCTGTCCACTCGTTCAGCTTTCGGTAGCATTAGTTTCACCAAAATAGGGGATTGTTTTGGGACGCCTACCTTTCTGGGTGCCAGATCCTGTCGATGGCAGGCATAGAATGCTCCCAACCACACAGGGGTTTCTGTAAGCCATTGCTCCTCGTGCCTCTCTTGAGTTCTGGCTCATGGTCCCCAGTAGGCAAGAACTCCGCACACATTGACTGATGCTAGAAAGTTATACATATCCATTCAGTCTGGATAGCTCCAGGGAGCCAATGGGTCTCCCTCCAGAAATGTAGGCTATTGAGCTGACATGCTTTATAATTGACATGTTTTTTAATAATGAACATTATTCTATATTTTTTGTTTCAGACATGTCATATGATGGCACAGGAGAGGAAGTATATTTCTGGGTTGGTGTTGGACCCCAACCTCACTCAAAAGGCATAAAGATCCCTGATGAGCATGGATAGTAAGTTATAAAGTTTCTAAAACTGTTGGCATTCTTTCTAAGATCAGATATTATGTTCCTTGCCCTGCCCTGGTGATGCTCTATTACTCTCTCATCTATCCTTATCTCAACTATGGTATTTGTGCTTGGAGTTCTACTACCCAAAATCATTTACGTCCTCTAATTACCCAACACAAAGCTGCTATTAGAACAATATCTAACTCTGGTCCCAGACAGCACTCGGTACCCTTACTCAAATCTCTGAATATGTTAGATATTAAGTCACTGCACATCCTCTCATGTGTACTCTATATATTTAAAACTCTGAATTGTAATGTCAATCCTGACCTTCAATGCTTCCTAGAAGGTTGTAACAGAACTCATGGGCACCACACCAGAAACAAATACCTTTCTGTGGGGAGCCCCTACGGCTCCCTGGAGCTTATCAGGCTAATGTATGTTATGCAGGCGATGAGTCACAATAACGTGGCTGAAGTATGTTGACCAGACCACACACTAGAAGTTGAAGGGACGACGACGTTTCGGTCCGTCCTGGACCATTCTCAAGTCGATTGTGATGAGGTAGGGACAGGCAATAAATAGGCAAGAGAGAGCTGAGGAGGAAAGTAAGGTGTAGGGGATAGTAGTATGTTATATTAGATCGGGACAATAGCTAAGGAGTTCAGACCTACCAGGGACCAGCGCCAGAACCTGGCCCCTTCAGAGAGGTTTCAGGGAGCAATGGCCCTGGAAAACCCCTTGTGGTTGGGGTTTTCCTTATCTGCCATCGACCGGGGTTAGGCACCCAGAAAGGTAGGCATAACAAAACAAACCCCACATGGTAAAAAACTAAAACAAAAAACCGAACAGAGAGGTAGAAACTCCCTACAATCACAAGGTCACAAGGAAACAAGCAAATAAGCAAACATCACACTTTACTGCCGCGCCGATCGTCCGCGCAGCCCTCCCCGCCCCGAGAGGGGGAGGGGGGAGCCCCGGACCTACCGCGCCGGGTGCCAAGCTTCAGTTCGTAAGCTAATATCAACCGGGATAGACGCTTCTCTGGCCTCAGTTTCCTAGGCGGTGTTTGCCCTGTGTGGCGTTCACTGCCGTGTGTTGTGATGTGCAGTGGCCAGGAGTACCTCATCAGTGCTGGGGCTGCATGCGCTTAGTGGCTGACTTCCCTAAGCGCCCTGTGAGTACTGCCCTTGCGTAACAGGGTTATCTTCCCTGGGGCGTTCGGGAACCATTCCCGTAGAGGTTCTTGCTTTTTGGCATTTGCCTCGCCCTTGGGGCCAGCTGGGGCTGGGGACCCTTGTTTGGCCCTGGTTAGGGATTGGTATTGTGCTGGTTAGGGCGTCAAGGTGTTGCACAGCCTGCCACCTAAGCGGCGATCGGTTCCTGTTGCCTCTGGAGACGGTGTACTTTTGCTGGGTTTTTCTTTTGTTTTTATTTTCATGCCTGGTGGGGGTCTGCCTAGTGTGGCTACAGTTCCACTGGTAGTGTTTGGCGGCCCTCTGCTAGGCCCCCATTATTGTACACGTCTCAGAGGTTTTCAATGCTATCCTCTACCCTCTTCTTATGTTTGGGCTTCTTAACCGGTTAGCAACACCTTGCCTGGGCTTCCCGTAGCAGTCAACCTACGGGCCCTGGAAACCCCTGTCTGGGCTTGGGGGACCATTGAATGTGTCTTCCCGGTTCCAACCCGTCTTGTACAGGATCATTGGTTGCTGTGCCCTTGTCTCCGGGTGACAGTCGCCAGTTTTACCTCCGTCATGCTGCCTGTTGGGTCACTGGCACCTTGACCCGGAGTCTTGCGAGAGATTCTCTGCTTGTTCTCCAGTAAACTCCTGATGTTATTACTGTTCAGAGTACAGGCGGCATCCATGTTGCAAGCTAGGTTAGGTTGCTGCAACATGCTAGGTTGGTTTCCCACTCGGATGCCCCGAGGCCACCCCGTTTTGGTTAGGTGCTGTTCACCCCTTTCCCTCCCTGTTCCCGGCTCTGGACCGTCTGCGGGTTTTGGGGTCGGGGCGGGGTTTAGTTGGGGCGGAGACTCGGGCGGTTTTCAGGGACTGCCCTGTTCAGGTTGGAGGACGGAGGTTTTTTGAGCCTGTTCCTCCTGCCAAGGCTTCTGGGTCTTACCAGTGGCTCTTTCTTCCTGCCTTTCCCATTGACTCTTGCTTTTTTTAAGGGCGGAGGGCTTGGAGAACGGCTCTGTCCGGGGCCTCTGTTGCTGGTTCCCGGGGCTGTGGGGGGATGCCTGCTAGCAGTTCTGGGGCGGTTTGCCCCTGCCTGGGTTTTTCTGCTTTTGGGCGGAGTTTTTTGCCCATCCAGTCTGCTTGCTTCCCACTTTTGCTGGCGTGTTTTCGTATCTTTTGCATCAGTCACAGCCCTCTGTCTGGCAGCCATTTTCGGCTGCCAGTTTCCCAGCGTGGCCACCAGGGCGGCGTTGCAGTTTATTACATGCGCTTGGGTGTACGAGCGAGCTTCTTGGGTGAGTTTTCACCTTTTTTCAGGGAGTTTTATTCTCCTGTTGTCGTTTCTTTGCTTTTCTGGTGTTTTCTGCCCGTTTCCTGTTCCTCTGGGAACGTTTGGGTGTTGATTTTACACCGGGTTTCCCTTTGTCTGTTTTGGGTCTGGGCCCTTGGGTTTGGGCTCGGTGTCCCTGGCAGTTATGCTTGCTCCCACACCTTGTCCCTCGGTTTTCGGTCTGTTATGACCGTTTCCCTGAGGGTTCTGTCTGGGGGCTGTGCTTTGCCTTTCTGTGGTGTTCTCCGCTGGCAAATGTGGTGGTTTGGGCTCCCCCGGGTTCGATTCTAGGTTCCTTTGGGTTCTTTGGTTTCGTTCCGGAGGTTTCTTCCTCTTCGGCCCCCTTTGTGGGTTCAGGGGGCTTTGTTTCCTCGTGTGACCCGGTTCTGCCTTCTGGAGTTCCGGGGTCTTCCTGGCTTGCAGACTGATCTTTTTGGGTCTTGGCACATGTTGTGGTCGTGCTGGGACTTTGAGGTTTTGTTGTCGAGGTGGGCCTTTTGATGCAGTTTTGTGCCTTCTTTGCCTGGCCGGCGTGGTGCTCTCTGCCCGCTCGTCGGTGACTTGTACTTTTCTTTTAAAGTGTATGTGTGTGTGTAATTACCTAAGTGTAATTACCTAAGTGTAGTTACAGGATGAGAGCTACGCTCGTGGTGTCCCGTTTTCCCAGCACTCTTTGTCATATAGCGCTTTGAAACTACTGACGGTCTTGGCCTCCACCACCTTCTCACCTAACTTGTTCCAACCGTCTACCACTCTGTTTACGAAAGTGAATTTTCTGCGTGAATTTTCTGCGGTACACACGCATGCGTGTGTACGCATGTGCGTGTGTACGCTGTGTGTGTGTGCACAGGTGTATACACACGTGTGTGTAACATACCTTGTGTGTATGTGTATACTGTATACATAATGTGTATATATGTGTGTGTGTACTTTTTCTTTCGGAAGGGGTTCTGTTCCCTTCTCTGTTGACGGTTGGCTGGGGGAGCAGCTTGCTTTGTTGACTCTCGCATGGTCCCGCTGTTGGTGGGCGCTTTTGGTTGTCTTCCGGCCTCTGGTGGCGTCGGTGGACGGCTTCTTCCCCTTTGGGGGGTTCAGAGCTGGCGGGGTGGGCTTCTTCCCCTGTGCTTCATCATGTCATCTTAGTGGGTGCATTGGACGTGGTCGATCCGCCCCATATTTCTGGGGTTCCAGTCTGCTCTTTGCAGTCATGGGCCTTTTGCATCTGCGGTTCTTCTGGACTTCTTCAGTCTGCACCCTGGATTCTATGCCCTCCTCGGAGAACTGTTGTCTCCTGTCCGGCTTCTGTTGGGGCCGGGTGCCTGGATGGCGGCCCTGGACCTCCAGGTCAATTCTTGGCATGTTCCTCTCCAGTTTTCCGGGACTGGCACAGTTGGTGGTGGGGCTTCAGGCTTGCTGCTTTTGTAGCCTTCCCTATTTTGTAATTGGCACTTGATGTATTTTTTGCATCTTTACCGGATCTTAGTGCCCTGTTTGAGTCTGCTTGAGATTCAGTGTCTGGCCTACCTCGATGACTGGCTGGTGTCTGCTCCCAGTCAGTTCGCTTGTCTGCTCCCCAGGGGTGTGGTTCTTTCCAGATTGCCGGGTTTGATTTCCTGGTGATCTGGAGGCCATTCCATCTGTTTCCATCCCGGGTTCGGACCTGGGCCTTGTTTAGGGCTCTTGGGCCACTCCTTGTCTTTCCCTCCAGAAGTGTTACTGTGGCTGTGGTCCCGCCTTCGGCTGTACATGAGGGGGTCCCGGGTTGCTCAGCATTTGCTTGAGCAGTTGTGCGGGAGTCTGAACTTCGACATGCTGGTCTGCCCGCGGGGTCGGGTTTGGCTTCGCCGTCTGTTTGGTTCCTTCGGAGACTCCCCTTCCAGCTCTTGCATTCGTTGGGTTCGTTCCTCCGGGGATCTTGTGTTGGTGCTGCGTCACCAGCTTCCTCTTTGGGGTTTTCAGGGTTCCGTGCCTTGGCACCTCCCCGAGGTGCCAAGCCTTCGCTCGCTGTGTTCACGGATGGGTCATCTCTCGGCTGGGGCTTCGTGACCAGTGCTCACCAGGTCGGCCGGGGATGGTGGAGTCTGTTCATCCATCGGGCTCACAGCACGGTTCAGGAGTTCGTAGCTGTCTGGTTTGCGCTTCGGAGGGTTTGGGTCACTCGATGCTCTACCATTCAGCTCCGTTCGGACTGTTCTCTGGCGGTTCTTGCCAGAACCACAGGGTTTCTCTTAGGTGTTGACCTTTGGGGTTGGTTCCGTAGTGGCTCGTTTGCTGGATTCTCGGGGTTTGGCGAACCATGAGGTTGATGTCCGGGGTGTGTCCTGCGTCCTGGCGGACAGCTGTCTCGGTTCATTCCTCTGTTCGCAGATTGGCCAGTCGTCGCCGACTCGTTTTATTGGCTCTGTCGGACGTATGGTCTCCTGGCCATGGACGTCTTTGAGTCGGCGTGGTCTAGGCGTCGCCCATTTTATGTGGCGCCCTTATCCACCTGCGAGGCGTTCACGGTGGATGCTTTTCGGCAAGACTGGTCGAGGTGGGGGTACCTGTTCCTCTTCTCCCGGTCCAGCTGTTGCTTCGGGTTCTGGCTCAGTTGCAGCCCATTCCCACGAGAGCAGTCCTTATGGTTCCTTGGTGGCCAGCCCAGCTTTATTTTCAGACGCTGCTTGATAGGTGTCTGAACCCCGGGGCGTTTTCCCGCAGCTCCGCCTCTTTCGGCAGGTTGAATCGGTCCTGTGTGTGACTGGTTCGGCCTTCTCCTCGGCTCTTCGCGTCTGATATTTTGACGCGGGTATCACCATCTCTGTGGTGTTCAGGTGGTTTTGTTGACAGAGTCCCACCTTCGAGCTTCGTCATGGCGACAGTATGATGTTTCGTACGCTTTCTCATGTTTTCTTTCACCTCCGGCCTGCTCATGCGTCGCCTAAGCCATCCTGGTCCTTGATCAGGGTGCCTTCTTATCTTCTCCTCAGTTTATGGTAGCCCCTTCGGTTCAGGTTTCTGCTCTTTGGTACTGGTGGTAGATTTGTACATGTGCAGCCTTTCTCCGTCCTGGCGACGGTCGAGACGGCTGCTTTCTGGAGGGGTTCTTGGGTTATTGATGCTTGATTGGTTTGGCCGGGGGTGTGTCCTGGGTTGTCCGGTTGTGCTTTTTGCCGTTACCTGCGTACTGTGTCTGGGGATGCGCTGTAGTTGATCCGGTTCCCCTCGTTCCCTGTTTTCAGGGCTCGGGTCTCCCAGGTCGTCTGCAGAGTTTTTCAGTCTTCTGGCCTGCGGTCTGTCTGCACTCGTGCTGTTCAGACATTTGCAGCTTTTGCTACTGTGTTGGTGATGTCTAGGGCTCATTTCGGGTGCAGGGATTTGAGGGTTGCACAGGTTCTTGGCCGCCTATTCTTTATGCGCGTCTGCTCCTGTGCGTTCTTGTTGCCTTCGGTCGTAGGTTGCAACCTGTTGTCTCGGCTTCACGTTGCAGAGTTTGTGGCGGCCGCCTCCCAGGTTAGCCCTTTCTTTTCCTTCTCTTTGGGTATGAAGCTCCAGGGAGCTGTAGGAGATCCCCACAGAAAACCAGCGTTGAATGTAATGAAACACCATTTTCTGGGTGAGCCCCGGAGGCTTCCTGGCAACCCTCCCTCCCACCGATCGGCGGTTTTTTCGCGTTTGTTGAAGCTTAGCTTCCGAACTGGAGTGCTGTGCAGTCGGCACGATGAGGTCCGGGGCCCCCCATCCCTCTCTGAAAGGGAAGGCTGCGCGGATGAGCGGTGTGGCAGTAGTGTATTATGTTTGCTTGTTTCCTTGTGATTGTAGGGAGTTTCTACCTCTCTGTTCAGTTTTTTGTTTTAGTTTTTTACCATGTGGGGTTTGTTTTGTTTTGCCTACCTTTCTGGGTGCCTAACCCCGGTCGATGGCAGATAAGGAAAACCCCAACCACAAAGGGGTTTTCCAGGGTCATTGCTCCCTGAAACCTCTCTGACGGGGCTAGGTTCTGGCGCTGGTCCCTGGTAGGTCTGAACTCCTTAGCTAATGTCCCGGTCTAATATAACATACATTAGCCAGATAAGCTCCAGGGAGCCTCCGGGGCTCACCCAGAAAATGGAGTTTCATTACATTTAATGCTGGTTATTTTCAGCATGTCTGGTTGAGGTGAGGTTACCCGCACCTCTTTTCCTTGGTTTAGCTGTTGCTTCTGGCTCAGCCCAAGTCTTATCAGGAGAGGTTCTCCTTCTGGCCTAATGGTGGCCAGCCCCAGCGTTGTGTTTTTTTTTTTTTTTGGAGATATATACAAGAGTTGTTACATTCTTGTACAGCCACTAGTACGCGTAGCGTTTCGGGCAAGTCCTTAATCCTATGGTCCCTGGAATACGATCCCCTGCCGCGAAGAATCGTTTTTTCATCCAAGTACCCATTTTACTGTTGCGTTAAACAGAGGCTACAGTTAAGGAATTGGCCCAGTAAATCCTCCCCGGCCAGGATACGAACCCATAACATAGCGCTCGCGGAACGCCAGGCGAGTGTCTTACCACTACACCACGGAGACTGTTTCAGGCGCTGCTTGCTTAGTGTCCAAACCCGGAGAGTTTTCTGTGGTTCCTCCTCTTTCAGCGGATCAGGCAGGTGAGGTACCTTACTAGTTCTCTGTACTCTTCTGCACTTCGTGTCTGGTATTTCTGACACAAGAGTACCATCATCTGTGTTGTGATCAGGTGGCTTCTCAAATGGTGTCCCACCTGCAGTCTTCTTCTCAGTGACAGTATTAAGTCTCTTGGCGGTCTTTTTGCCACTTCCTTTCCTGTCGTAGGTTGTCTTCGGTTTTGGATTGTGTTCTTTTGTCTTTACTTTCTTGGCTCTTTCAGGACAGGCATCTTGAGCAGAATACTGTCGCCTTGTTTCGTGCAACACTGGCGGATGCTCCAGCATGCGTACAGGGTGGATGTAACTTCTGCTTCATTTTGTGGTGGCCTGTTTGGTCCATGACTTCTTTCACAAGGTTTTGTTTTTGTTGGCTTTTGCCTCTGAGAGTTGGGATGCGGAGCTTCATGCTCTCTTCTGGCACAGGGGCTTCTGCGCTTTTGGTCCTGGTGGACATATTGTTCGCTTGCAGCAATCTCCTTTTCTGCCGAAGAATGAGACGGCGGGATTCTGGAGGGGTCCGTGAGTTATCGATGCTTGGTTGGTCAGGCCAGGGGTGCATCATGTGTTGTGTCCAGTTGTGACTTTCCACCGTTACCTGCGTGCCTCAGGCTTTCTGTCTAGGGACACTCTGGGTTGACCCAGTATCTCTCTTTCCCTTTTCCAGGACTCTGGTCTCTCAGGTCATCAGCAGGGTCATTACATCTAGCCAACCTGCAGTCTACCCTCGCGCCCATGATGTTTGGAAGTTTGCAGCTCTTGCTGCTTTGCTTGGGAAGATGTCTTGGGCTGACATTCAGGCATGTGGGTTTGGAGGTCAAACAGGGTGCTGGCTGCCCGTTATCTCCATAATGTCGAGATAATGTCTCCCGGGCCCTCAGTGGTCTTGTTACCTTGGGTCGGTGGTTGCAGTCAGTTGTCTCGTCTTTATCATGGTCATGCGGTGCAGTCGCCTCCCGGGCGAGTCCTTCTTTATACCGCTTTTTGGGTAGCTAGCTCCAAGGAGCCAACAGGACTCCCCACAGAAAACCAGCGTTGAATGTAATGAAACGCCATTTTCTAGGTGAGTCCCGGAGACTCCCTGGCACCCTTCCTCCCTCCAGTTGGTGGTTTTTGTTTCCGTTTGCTCAGTTTCCAAACTGGGGACTGACGACCGGCTTAAGTGGGGTGGGGCCGGCACGAACGAGCAGTGCGTTAGGATGATGACAGTCTGCTTTTCTTGTTTTTCTTGGGGGGGGGGTAGATTTTAGCCTCTTTTGGTCTCAGGTTGCAATTTTCTACCAATTGAAGTCTGTTTTGGGGCACCTACCTTTCTGGGTGCCCAGCCACGATCAATGACACATGATTATACTCCCACAGAGTGAAGTTTTCATAGGTCATTGCTCCCTTCACCTCTCTTAGGGGAACCATGTTCTGGTTAGTGGTTCCCAGTAGGCATGACAACTCCATATAACTGAAACCCAGTACTAATATAGCTAATATCAGTCCAATAGCTCCAGGAAGCCTCCAGGACTCGCCCAGAAAATGGCATTTCATTACATTCAACGTTGGTTTTTTAACATGTCAACCAACCCATAATACAATATTAGTGATAATATGAAAATAAAGTGCCAACGTTTCAGTATGTTCAGGACAGACCGAAATGTTGGTACTCTCATTTCACATGTGGATTGGGTTGTGTTATTTGTCATGTTATTGTGACTTATTCTCTGCATATTTTTAACATTAAAATTTGTATTGTCCACTATCTTATTTGCTAGCAATTATAATTCTCAGATTTATTTTCTATTCATTATTCTGATATAGTGTTCAGTAACTTAGGATCTCCAAAATCTGAACCTCAAAAATAATAGATGTTGTGCCATACATAAAAAGGTACATCTAAATAACAAACCAGTTTTGCTACTGGATTGCCCATCAATTTTTTTTTTTTTAGTTTGTAATTTATAACATTTGTGATAAAGTTGAGATAAATGCCTAAGAGTAATTTACTGCAAATGATATTTTTCTTACATTTGATATTTTTGAGTGTTTATTAGTAAACATTTTTCTGTGGGAGCCTCCGGGGCTCCCCAGAAAATGGCATTTCATTACATTCAATGCTGGTTTTTTACATTTTATTTTAATTCAGAAATATTTTCCTTTGTACAATTCTTTGTTATGTGCTCTATTATACTGTTAATGCACACACATTGATTGTGGGGTAGGACTCCGAGAACAGTAATTTGCATATCGGGCTTTCTAACCCTTTCATTATGTTACTGTATTTTGATTCTTTAAAACAATGTCAAGATATCTAGATTTTTATAATAAAAGTACAGTATGTTAAAAATCTACTTTGTAGAAATATTACTTAATATTTTGGCATTACATTATTTCCTTTGCAGCATGACCCCACTAGGAAAATACAAAAAGAAAAATGTAGTATTAGAGCTGCCCGGAGACCTGACAGTGTTCACAATAGACTGGCTGTCCCTGTATGATATACAGCAAGAGAGGGTGTTAGGATCCATTATTATCCCAGAAGAGCTCAATGTTCCTCCTTCACTTGTCCAAGTCATTGTAAGTATAGCAGCCGTAAATTATATATTATCATAATCTTTATTTGTATGTAATATACAGTGTATTTAATATATATTAATTATTATGGTTAACTTTTTTGTTGACAAATCATAAATATATTCTTAAGTTCAGTAATATTATTAAAGCTAATGTAACCATGGGTTTATCTATTTCAGCCACATGAAAACAGTATGCCAAACTGCGAACAGATGTTTAAAGATCTGCAGGTGTCATGGGAGGTGTTTGGTGACCAGGTCACCATGGAACTTGCTGCACAAGTTGGTAAGGATAGTCTATTACATGCATTACACACTAGACTGCTTAACTTTCATCTAAGTAAAGGCACCATTTAAATTTTGTTCCGAAGAGTTAGTTTATTTGGCAGCATTACTCATCCTGTGAGTGAACATAGCAGCATGTACAACACTCTCCAATAGGAAGAAAACTCGCTGGGTTGTTCATCCTGTTATGTTGCTGGGATTTAACTGTCACTAGTCAACACACTGTTGTCAAACAAGGGTTTGACAACCCTCAACCCTCAAGTTCATTTTCTTGCAGGTGCAAAGGGGAAGGGAATTTTTTAAGGACAGTATCTATATATGACAAAAAATGCTTTCCTAACTCAATGTGGAATATATTATACTAAATACAGTTTTGTCAACGAACAAACTCGCACTAGAAAAACCATATGAATGTTTTTTAAAAACTGCTTCAATATGAATAGAAAATTCATTTCAGACTTGTGATATGTTAATATCAGACTTGTGATATGTTAATATCAGACTTGTGATATGTTAATATCACACATCTGCAAGCTCATGGAGAGAATCCTAAGGGAGGGAATCATCCAACATCTCGCTGAGAACAATCTTGTAAAATCAACATGTTATGAATGATTGCTTGCCTTGCTGGGTTAATATCAAGGTAAGGGAATACAATCAATGGGGCTAGGCAAGGCCCAGCCCCCAGGGAAACAATTCCCAGCACAAAGATAAGTATAGTACTGTATTACCAAATATGGTCTGTCATCTAGTGTGATCACCTACATCACTACAATAAGGGTGATAGAAACTCCCACTTACAATTAACTTAATATAATATTTATTAACCCTAAATCCCCCAAAGTACAATACTGTAATTACTTTACCTCCTCGATCTTATGTTATCTCTCTGAATCCACATAGACAGGAGAGGAGAATTACAAACAGCAAACTAGAGGTAAAGTCTACTTTCCTGAAGGGACAGTACACAATACTTAATAACTGCAACGCATGGTCACTAGACCACACCAGAGAGGCAAACAATTGGGGCTCAAACACTGACCTACTGAACACAGAACAGCTACACTTAGAACAACTAATGGCACGATATCGGTAGAGTAATGTACTTTACTGATATGGTAAAGATTAAGAAGGGAAGAGAGTGGAAGGGAGGAAAACCAGGGAGAGCCCACAGCACTAGGTCCAGACTGCTTGAAGTTTTGTTAGAGAAGACCTACTCTCTCACCTTGAGGCCTCTGCCTGAGTCATTAAACTGATCGTACAGTTACAATTTATGATCTAATACAAACATTTTCTTGCCACTAATCAGTTCTAACTATAACTAAAATCTTAGTTTTACATTACACTAATCTTCAATGATCATGGAGTATACCAGCTCTGTGAGCATCAAGGTTTTCCTATGTCTGGTAGGGAAACGGGATCACCATTTTCCAAGCTGAGGTCTCAAGTCCTCTTGAGTATAATTTATTTATTTTAATTATTTATATATTTATTTTTATTTATCTATTTATTTATATACAAGAATTGGGTTTATGAGAGTACAGAGACTTGAAGTTTTACATTCTTTAAAAGCCACTAGCATGCATAGCGTTTCAGGCAGATCCTTAATCTAACATATAATTTTAAGAAAGTAACTTCTAGCAGAGTTAAAAAAAAAAATTATAGGTACTTGGTATAAAAGTATAAAAATACATTGCAAGAAAGTATAAAAATATATTGTAAGAAGGTATAAAACCAACGTTGAATGTAATGAAACACCATTTTCTGGGTGAACCCTGGAGGCTCCCTGGAGCTTATCAGGTTAATGTATGTTATATTGGACCGGGACATTAGCTATGGGGTTCAGACCTACCAGGGACCAGTGCCAGAACCTGGCCCCTTCAGAGAGGTTGCTGGGAGCAATGGCCCTGGAAAACCCCCCTTGTGGTTGGGGTTTTCCTTATCTGACATCGTCTGGGGTTGGGCACCCAGAAAGGTTGGCATAACAAAACAAATCCCACAGGGTAAAAAACTAACAACAAAAACCGAACAGAGAGGTAGAACTTCCTACAATCCCAAGGAAGCAAGCAAACAAGCAAACGTATCACACTACTGCCGTGCCGCTCGTCCGTGCCACTCTTCCGCGCAGCCCTCTCCTCCCCCAAGAAGGGGGGGGGGTGCCCGGACCTCACCGTGCCGGCTACATAGCACTCCACTTCGGAAGCTAAGTTTCAACAAATGCGAAAAAATCTCCAACCAGCAGGAGGGAGGGTTGCCAGGGAGCTTCTGGGGCTCACCCAGAAAATGCTGTTTCATTACATTCAATGCTGGTTTTCTGTGGGGAGCCCGTATGGCTCCCTGGAGCTTCATACCCAAAGAGAAGGAAAAGGAAGAGCTGACCTGGGAGGCGGCTGCCACAAACTCTGCAACGCGAAGTCGAGACAACAGGCCCAAAGCAACACCAGAACGCCCAGGAGCAGACATGCTCACAAAATAGCGGACGGCCAGGAACCTGTACAACCTTCAAATCCCTGAGTCCGAAATAAGCCCAAGACATGTTACCAATTACGGCAGTGAAAGTTGCAAACGTTCGAACGGCACGAGAGTGAGAATAGACCACAGGCAGGCTAGACTTAACCCTGCGGTCGACCTGGGAGACCTGAGCCTTGGAACAGGAAACGAGGGAAACCGGATCAACCCAAAGTGCATCCCCAGCCACGGCACGCAGGTAACGGCGAAGAGCCGCAACCAGACATAACACATGACGTACCCCCGGCCGAACCAGTCAAGCATCAATAACACAAGGACCCCCTTAGGAAAGCAGCCATCTTGGCCTTCACCAGAAAAGACGGAGAAGGCTGCAAACGTACAAACCATTGTATTTCAAAATGGTATCAAGATTACACAATAACGAATGTACAAGCCTTCTCCAGAGATCTCGTTGATACGATTACTACCTACTATGACACATGGGTGTGTTGGGGAACAAGTCGTAAGCCTAGCAGAAGTGGGCAACACCTACCACCACCCAAGTGGGTCCTTGACCCCGTATTTGTTAAAGAACATGAACGAGTAAAGCAAATTGGAGATACGTACAAACGAACCAAAGCACAAGGTGACTTGCATGCATTTCTAGTTGCAAATAGAGAGGTGAGAGACATGAGCAACGTTATACGTAATAAACATTGGGAAGAGTTCCTACAAAGTATAAATGAGCAAACAACACTTGTTGAAGTTTGGGAAAAGATACAAAAAATCTCTAGAAGCAGCCCAACCAAACTGCTGCACCACAGCCCACTAGAACAAGCAAACATCCTCCTTGATCAATGGGCACTAACATCGCGCTACGACTCACTCCCAATTAACATACAGCACAAATTTGATGACACACGCCCCAACAGACAACGAACCATCAATCTTGCCTGTACAGCTATCGACGTGTCGGACCTTAATGATGTAACTGAATGGGAATTAAATCATGCACTAAAGATGGGAAAATCAACTGCTCCTGGAGAGGATGGTATTACTTACAGAGTACTGAGATTAGTCTCACACGCACCAGGTAATCCATTATTAGTGTTGTACAGAATAAGTTTACGTGAAGACCGACTCATGTATCGTATATAGGGGCACCTGTCACCCCAACTGTTTGGATTTATGCCTGGGCTCAGTACACAACACTGTTTTGCTGAGTACTTCGCACATATTGAAGCTTCCCCTCAAACAGTCTTCATCGACCTAGCAGCAGCTTTTGATACAGCAAACAGAGAAATCATACTGGAACAGCTTTGCCGAGCTAGGAATACAAGGAAAATTACTGAAATGGATAAAGGGCTATTTGTCTAATCGAACAGCATATGTTTTGTTTAATGGTGTTAAAAGCACAGAGAGCAAACACTTTGAACTGGGAACTCCACAAGGAGGGGTCCTCAGCCCCTTGTTGTTCAACGTTCTGATGCATGAACTTATTAAAGATCTTCCAACTAATAATGAAGACACTGTCATTTGTTATGCTGATGATATATGTTTACAGGCTGCCTCCGAGCCTAGAATGCAAGTTCTGCTCGACGCTTTTGCTACTAGAGCTGAGGAATGTGGCCTCCTTATCTCTGTACAGAAAACTCGTGCCCTCATTCCATGTGGTATTCCACCACCCAATTATCATATAGATGGGCGAGCACTTGAGAACTGCGAGTCTTACAGATACCTTGGTGTCCCCATTAACGACCCTGGGTACCTTTCTTCTCTCAAGAGGAGACTTTGGGAGAGATTAAAGCCCTTGCAGGTCCTTGTTGGTGTCAATCATGGACTTAACGTGAGACTTGCTAAAATGTTTTATGTATCATTTATACGCTCTGTGATTGACTACAATGCTCTACATCTCACACTGTATACTGACAAAGAGCTGAAATCTCATGAAACCTTGCAAAATGAAGCTATGCGTCTCATCCTTGGGGCTCCAAAGTCCACGAGAATTGTTAATATGAGAGCAGAGTTAAAATTACCTACCATAAGTGAGAGAATTTTGTCTATTAGCACAGTTTTCGGCGTGAAGGCATTGAGTAGATCTAGACAACACATGAAGTTTCAAGCTAAACTTTCTAATATGCTGCACTCACCTGAGGTCTATAGAAGAAGAACGAAATCTGATTATGTATATTGGTTCTACAAGGTAGCCAACTCCATCAAAATATTAAATATGTACCCAACTCAACTAATGATTAATCAGCCAATTACTCCATGGGATATCTGGGATCTATCAGTTGATTTTGTAAATGCACCCAAGAAAGATAGTGTGCACACTACATTATTAAAACAGTTAACACTGAAAAGCATCACTGAAAGTACTCAGAGTATGGGTAACGATGTGTATCAGTGCTATACCGACAGCTCTGTAGAGAAGGTGGACGATGTACCGGATGTGCATGTAACATATTTGAACAATCTTCTCTCGTACATACAGCAATGAAGCGCGTCAATGACTGGGCAAGTACAACTCAAACCGAACTTGCAGGCATATACCTTGCCACTGAATTTTTAAAAGACAAAGGCAATGGACTCATATACTGTGACTCACAGAGTGCACTCCTGGCACTGAATGCACATAGTAGTGACACCCAGAAAATAGTCAGTGATATTCGAATGAATGTTTTAGCTGCTAAAGAAAACAGATTTGGGATTAAATTCCTATGGATACCATCACATGTTGGCATCTCAAGGCATGACACTGTTGATATGCTTGCTAAGACAGCCTGCAGAAAACTGGTAGAAATTGATATGGGTGTTTCATTAGCAGTGACAAAGAGAATACTTAAACAAATATCTAATGAAAATCTCACCGACCTAACAAATTCACAAAGACCTGAAAGTTGTAGCATTAAATATTATGATAGATATCGTGAGGAGGCATTCACATATGGGACTAATAGAACAAGAACCCGGCAATGTGATGTTATAGTGGCCAGAATACGCCTGGAATATAGACGTATCTGGCAGCTTTCTCAAAACCCAAATGTCGAGTACACAATGTGTCAACTTTGTGAAAGAGAAAACATGCACTCTCTTGAACATTATATTGTAGAATGTCCCATACTGACTGACTTTCGCCCTCCTGGGCTAAGGTATGCTGAACTCTGTAATTACTATATGAGTACTGGAACACTTGATGATATATTGGACTTGTATCCAAGATTGATCATGTAATATATCATTTATACAATGTATATACTGTATATGATGTAACTATATTGATGACCAGACCACACACTAGAAATTGAAGGGACGACGACGTTTCGGTCCGTCCTGGACCATTCTCAAGTCGATTGTGATGGGGAGGTAGGGACAGGCATTAAATAGGCAAGAGAGAGCTGAGGAGGAAAGTCAGGTGTAGGGGATAGTAGTAATGAGAACTGCAGCAGGCCTATTGGCCCATACGAGGCAGCTCCTATTATAACCACCGAAGGAGATAGTAATAGGAATAATGGAATAATAGGAATAATTTCTAGTGTGTGGTCTGGTCAACATACTTCAGCCACGTTATTGTGACTCATCGCCTGCACATGTAACTATATAACCTGAGCTTGTAAAAGCACCTTCATCACCTTCAGTGATTAAGTGCTTAATTGCACACTAGTTTCTTTATCAGCTATCTCACCCTGTCAGAGTAAATGAGACAGATGTATGTGAATGCATGTGTGTGTATATATGTATGTATATGTGTGTGTGTATGTATATGTATGGGTATAAAGTATATGTGGAAGCTGATCAGAATTACATTTCACCTTTGTGAATGTACATTAATGACACTATGTAAAGACACATCAAATACTTTATGTAGGGCATACGTAAATCTGTGTATCTATGTATTTACGTATGTAGGTTAGCTTAGCATTTTAAAAGTACCGAATCACCTTCTGTGGTTGAGTGTTCAATAAACCCTTGAACTATATGTTTAACATTTCTCTAACCCTGTCCATGGAGGACAGAAGAAAATGTATATATGCTGGTTAGCATTGTAAATGTGTGGCCACGTCTGTGGTAGAAAATAATAAATAAAAAAAAAATAAAAAAACAGAATCAAAACAGCAGAAACCCCTGCACCAGAGGAGAGCCGGAAGCTGTTTGACCCGACCTCCAGAGGCCATTGGCAACAAAAATATGGCCTGTGAAAAACAATCTTCATCCGAAGGAGCTACCACAAACAGAGGAGAGGAAAGATAAGAGAGCACCTTGACCAAGGACCAAGACGGCTCAGGCGGCGCATGAGCAGGCCGGAGATGAAACATAGTACGAGAAAGCATATGGAACGGGGCGGACATGACGTCCACCCCAAACGTAAGCTGGAGCAGCTCCACCAGCACTGCACGATAAGAGGCAACAGTAAGAAGCATCAATAACAGTCCAAAAAACAAAGAGAGGACAAGACAACCCAATGTGAAAGAGAAGACAACCTACAAAGAGCAAGAAGACATGGAATAGAAATGCCAGGAAACTTCATACAGTCCCCGTAACAAAGCTCGCAGGTGGGACACCATCAACGAAGCCACCCGATCACCATTGAGATGGTGATACACCCGCGTCAAAAGACCAGACGTGAAGAGCCGAGGAGAAGGCCAAACCAGCCACATACTGGACCAGTTCGACCTGCCGAAAGAGGCAGAGCCGCGGGAAACGCCCCGGGTTTGGACAACGACCTGTAACCCCGCGATTATCCGGGATTCGAACATCCGAAAAACGCCCTTATACGGCCAAAATCGTGAACGGATAAAGTTATCACAATATCCGGCCAAAATAGCCACAGGGACCGGATTAAAGCAGGTTTTCTGCAGAAATTACACTATCCGGTCAGTCCCCCGGATAATCGTGCCTTTGTCCGTATATGAAAACATGAGGCGGGCCATACGGTATTAATCCCGTCTGCCCGAGACTCGAGGCGCATGGTGTAGGTGGGGGTGGGGTGGGTGGGTGGTGTTGGGAGGGTGGGAGGGGTGCGTCAGGAGGGACTACCTGGGTACAGGAATTACCATTAATTTTAGAACAATTAATCATAGCCAAAAACAAATAAAATAACTACTAGTAATTATGTAATAACAAATAAATAAGTTTCCTAAAAGCATTGTGCACAGGCTGAAGTTTCCTTCAAAAATATTGTGAATTTTTTTCCTCCTGGCGGCCTACGTAACGCTATGGCTGCCCCAAGTGGACCTGTCCAACACTGGTCAACCCATGTGCGTCCGTCCCTCGTGTTATACACAGTGCTGCGCCATTAGTGAAATATTTTTTTAAATAACTTTTTTATTTTCATAGTAACTTTGAACATTTTTGGCCAAGACTATGTCTGGTAGCAGCATCAATCGTTCTGGAGGTGTTAAGAGGAAGAAAGTTGTCCTAACAATAAAAGACAAGTCACAGTTATACACCTCAACCAGTGCGGCCTCACAGTGTTGCGCCATTAGTGAAATATTTTTTTAAATAACTTTCTTAATTTTCATAGTAATTTTGAACATTTTTGGCCAAGAATATGTCTGGTAGCAGCATCAATCGTTCTGGAAGTGTTAAGAGGAAGAAGATTGTCCTAGCAATTAAAGACAAGTTACGTGTTGTTCAAACAGTGAGGCGTCACAGGCAGCCAAGCGCCTTCAACAAGTGAGGCGCCACAGGCAAGCCAAGCTCCTTCAACAAGTGAGGCATTATAGGCAAACCAAGCGCTTTCAACAAGTGACGCGCCACAGGCAAGCCAAGCGCTTTCAACAAGTGAGGCGCAAGCAAGCGCCTTTAACAAGTGAGGCGTCACAGGCAAGCCAAGCGCCTTCAACAAGTGAGGGCATGCAAGCGCTTCAACAAGTGAGGTGCAAGCAAGCACCTTCAACAAGTGAGGCCTCACAGGCAACCCAAATGCCCTCAACCAGTGAGGCTTCAGCAGCTGGCAGTCAAAACTAACTTAGCTTAATGAACTGTACAGTAATTTTAAGTGTTAATTTTAGTGTTGTGTTAGTATAGGTTACGTAAATTGTTAAGAATTTTTAACTTCAAGATGTGTGGCATCAATCAAGAAGACGAACACCAACAAGGTAAGTTGAGGTTTCTAGTTGAATATTTAATAATTGTATGTGGCAAGGCAATTCAAATTATGTTGTTTGTAGTATAAAAATAGTTGGAAATGGTCACTTTTGGACTCGTAGGTGAAAAAGTACCATTATCCGAAAAATGTGATAATCCTTCCCATATAGTCCGGATGATCGAGTGGAGACAGGATCACACAGCGTCTGAAAACGAGCTGGGCCAGCCACCAAGGGTCACGAGGACTACACTTCTTGGGAAGGACTCCAACCGAGCCAGAACCCGAAGCGACAGCTTGACCGGGGGAAGAAGTACAGGTAACTCCACCTCAACCAGTCCTGCCCAAAGGGCATCTACCGCGAATGCCTCGCAGGCGAGGAAGAGTGCCACATAAAATGGGAGATGCCGAGACCATGGCAATGCGAAAACGTCCATGTCCGGGAGTCAGTATGTCCGGCAGAGCCAACGAAAGTGGCGACAACCGGCCAATCCGTGAACAGAGGAATGAACGGAGGTCATCCGCCAGAATGTAGGACACTTCCTGGACATGAAACACAAGGAGAGCCAAACCCCGAGAAACCAGCAGACGAGGCACTCGAAGGGACCAACTCCAAAGGGCAAGGACCGGAGAGAACCCCCATGGTTCCAGCAAGGAACCACCAGAGAACTGTCCGAATGGAGCCAGAAGGTAGAGCCCCGAGTGACCCGAACCCTCTGAAGTGCAACCAGACAGCCAAGAACTCCTGAACCATGCTGTGAGCCCGACAGAAGGACAGACCCCTTAGTCCTTGGCCGGCCTGGTGAGCACTGGTCACAAAGCCTCAGCCAAGAGACGACCCGTCCATGAACACATTAAGAGAAGGCTTGGGGAGGCACCAAGGCATGGAACCCTGAAAACCCCAAAGAGGAAATCGGCGACGCAGCACCAACACAAGGTCCCGGAGCACGAACCCAACAATCACAAGAGAGGCGGAAGGGAAGTCCCCAAAGGAACCAAAAGAGACGCCGAAGCCAAACCTGACCCAGCGAATAGACCAGCACGGCGAAGTTCAGACTCCTGCACAACCACTCGAGCAACCGCCGAGTGACCCGGACCCCCTTAAAAACAGCCGAAGGCAGGACCGCAGCCACAGCAATGCCTGTGGAGGGAGAGACAAAGAAGCAGTCCAATAATCCTAAACAAGACCCAGCCAGGTCTGAACCCGGGACGGAACCAGATGAAACAGCCTCCAGTACACCAGAAACCCAAACCCGGTGATCTGGACAGAACCACACCTCTGGCGAGCATACAAATGAACCGAATGGGAGCCCACATAGCCAATCGTCGAGGTGGGCCTGAAAACCGAATCCTGAGCAGACGCAGACAGGTCACCAAAATCCGGTAAGGATGCTTAAATCCACTAAGTGCCCATTACAAACTAGGGAAGGCAACAAAAGCGGCACGCCTGAAGCCCCACCACCAACTCTGCCAGTCCCGGAACCCTGGAAAGGAACGTGCCAAGAAGAGACCCAGAGGTTCAGGGACCCGGCCCCAACAGAAGCTGGACCGGAAACAACAGTCTTCCGAAGAGGGCAAAGAATCCAGGGTGCAGACTGAACAGGTCCAGAAGAACCACAGATCCACAAAGTCCCGTGTCTGCATTAGAACAAGCAGGAACCACGGAAGGATGGGGTGGATTGACCACATTGAAACGTACCCACATCAAGATGACATGACAAAGCGCAGAGGAAGATGCCCACCCCGCCAGTCCCGAACCCCCCAAAAGGGGAGAAGCCGCCCGACGCCACCAGAGGCTGGAAGACAACCAAAAAATGCCCACGAACTGCGGGACCAAGCGAGAGCCAACAGAGCAAGCTGCCTCTCCAGCTCCCCGTCAACAGCGAAGAGAACTAAGCCCCCTTCCAAAAGAAAATGAATTTATATAATACACACACACACACACACACATAGACATATATATACATATATACTTATACACTTATACATATATACACATACATGCACACATACACATGAAAAAATACAAAAATAAAAATAAAGAAAGAGACAAGCCGCCGACCGGTGGGCAGAGAGCACAAAAACTGCACCAAAAGGCTTACTTCGACAACAAAAACCCAAGGCCCTGGCACGACCACAACACGTACCAAGACCCAAAAGATCAGCTTGCAAGCCAGGAAGACCCCGGAACCCCAGAAGGCAGAACCGGCTCACACACGAGGTAACAAAACCCCCTGAACCCACAAAGGGGCCCAAGAGGAAGAAACCTCTGGAATGAAACCAAAGAACCCAAAGGAACCCAGAATTGAAGCCGGGGGAGCCCAAACTTCCACATTTGCTAGCAGAAATACACCACAGAAAGGGCAAAAGCACAGCACCCAGACAGAACCCCAGGAAAACGGCCAAAATGGACCGAAAACCGGGGAACAAGGTGTGGGAGCAAGCATAAACAGACAGGAACACGGAGCCCAAACACCAGGGCCCAGACCCAAAGAAACAGAAAACGCAAAAACCAGTGTAAAAACCAACACGCAAGCATTCCCAAAGGAACAGAAGATGGGCAGGATACCCCAGAAAAGCAAAGAAAATGGCGACAGTAGGATAAAACCCCTGAAGGAGGTGAAAAAGCTCACCCAAAACATGAGCTCCCACACCCAGGCATCGGTAAACAAACCTCAGCACTGCTGGTGGCCAGGTGGGGAAGTAAACCGCAGATAGAAAATGGCTACCAAAACAAGGAGCCATGACCGACGCAATATATCAGAAAACACGCCAACAAATGTGGGAAGTAGGCAGACGAGAGGAACAAAAAAAACCACCGCCCAGAAGCAGAAAACCCAGGCAAGGGCACACAAGATGACCTGGACAAAATAAGTACAGTATATGGAGCACCACTTGGCAAATGGAATTTAATGTTAATAAATGCCATGTTATGGAATGTGGAATAGGAGAACATAGACCTCACACAACCTATATATTATGTGAGAAATCTTTAAAGAATTCTGGTAAAGAAAGAGATCTAGGGGTGGTTCTAGATAGAAAACTATCACCTGAGGACCACATAAAGAATATTGTGCGAGGAGCCTATGCCATGCTTTCTAACTTCAGAATTACTTTTAAATACATGGATGGCGATATACTAAAGAAATTGTTCACGACTTTTGTTAGGCCAAAGCTAGAATATGCAGCGGTTGTGTGGTGCCCATATCTTAAGAAGCACATCAACAAACTGGAAAAGGTGCAAAGACATGCTACTAAGTGGCTCCCAGAACTGAAGGGCAAGAGCTACGAGGAGAGGTTAGAGGCATTAAATATGCCAAAACTAGAAGACAGAAGAAAAAGAGGTGATGTGATCACTACATACAAAATAGTAACAGGAATTGATAAAATCAATAGGGAAGATTTCGTGAGACCTGGAACTTTAAGAACAAAAGGTCATAGATTTAAACTAGCTAAACACAGATGCCGAAGAAATATAAGAAAATTCACTTTCGCAAACAGAGTGGTAGACGGTTGGAACAAGTTAGGTGAGAAGGTGGTGGAGGTCAAGACCGTATGTAGTTTCAAAGCGTTATATGACAAAGAGTGCTGGGAAGACGGGACACAACGAGTGTAGCTCTCATCCTGTAACTACACTTAGGTAATTACACTTAGGTAATTACAGCCCCAGAACTGCTATTGGGCTTCCCCCACAGTCCCAGGAACCTGCAACAGAGGCCCCAGGGCAGAGCCATCCTCCACACCCCTCTGCCCCTAAAGAAAAGAAAGAGTCCAGGGAAAAGGCAGCAAAGAAAGGGCTGCTGGTAAGACCCAGAAACCTTGGCAGGATGGAGGAACAGGCTTGAAAACCTCCATCCCCAATCCGAACGGGGCAGCCCCAGAAGCCGCCAGAGTCTTGGCCCAAACTAAACCCCGCCCTGACCCTGAAACCTGCAGACGGTCAGGAGACGGGAAAGTGGAGAACAGCCCCTAAATAAAACAGGGCGGCCCCCGGGGCATCTGGGCGGGAACCAACCTAGCGCGTTCCAGCAACTTAAAGCGAACTTGCAACGCGGATGCCGCCTATACTCAGAACAGTAAGGACTAGATGTCAATGACTCAACAGGCAGCATGACAGAGGTAAAATTGGCGACTGGCACCCTCAGACAAGGGCACAGCAACCAACGAACCCACACAAGATGGGATGGAACCCAGAAGACACATCCAGTGGTCCACCGAGCCCCGACAGGGTTTTCCAGGGCCCGTAGGCTGACTGCTACGGGAAGCCCGGGCAAGGTGTTGCTAACCAGTTAACACCCAAAACTAACAAGGGGTAGATGCCAACAATGAAAACCCCTGCGATGTGTACAATCACAGGGGCCTAGCAGAGGGCCACCAAACACTACCAGTGGAACTATAGCCACACTAGGCAAACCCCCACCAGGCAATGAAAATAAAAATAAAAGAAAAACCCCGCAAAAGTACACCATCCCCAGAGGCAACAGGAACTGGTTGCCGTGCAGGTAGCAGGTCGCTCAACACCTTGACGTCCTAACCAGCACAATACCAGTCCCTACCCAAGGCCAAATAAGGGCCCCAAGCCCCAGCTGGCCCCAAGGGCGAGGCAAATGTCAAGCAGCAAGAACTTCTACGGAAATGGTTCCCGAATGCCCCAGGGAAGATAACCCTGTCACGCAGGGCAGTACTCACAGGAAGCTTAGGGAAGGAAGCCCTAAGCTCATGCAGCCCTGGTACTGATGAGGAACACCTGGCCACCGCACAACACAAAAACACAGCAGTGAGCGACACGAAGGCAAACACCACCTAGGAAACCGAGGCCAGAGAAGCGTCTGTCCCGGTTGACATTAGTTTACGAGCTGGAGTGCTATGCAGCTAGCGAGGTGAGGTCTGGGGACCCCCCTCCCCCTCTCAGGGAGGGGACCGCTGCGCGGACGAGCAGTGTGGCAGTAGTGTATTACGTTTGCTTGTTTCGTTGGGATTGTAGGGAGTTCTACCTCTCTGTTCGGTTTTTGTTGGTAGTTTCTTACCATGTGGGGTTTGTTTTGTTATGCCTATCTTTCTGGGTGCCTAACCCCAGTCGATGGCAGATAAGAAAAAACCCCAACCACGGGGGTTTCCAGGGCCATTGCTCCCAGCAACCTCTCTGAAGGGGCCAGGTTCTGCCGCTGGTCCCTGGTAGGTCTGAACTCTCTAGCTAATGTCCCGGTCTAATATAACATACATTAGCCCAATAAGCTCCAGAGAGCCCTAGGGGCTCTCCACAGAAAATGCATTGTAAAAAAGTATAAAAAAAATACATTGTATAAAAAATTTGACTGAAAAAAAGTAGGTATATTAAAGTAAATTTAAGGGTAATCCACAGGTACATTTTAGCATAAGTTGAGAAGTATTGCAAGATATAATGTAGCAAACTATGTGTATATCATGATATAAGATAACAGCAATGATTACAATGGCAAAATTGTATAGCATAGGTACATATATTGGGGAATTGGGTAACACTAGATACAGTGCTAGTTTCAAAGCTCTAGGTAGGACACTATGAAGATGAAATTAGGTACTTTTTGGTTTTATTTTTGAATAAAGTAAAAGTCTGACAGCTTTTCAATTCGTTAGGAGTATAAGACTGCCACATAATTTTCCTCCTTCACAACCCAACCTATCTATTAATGCTATATAATTTAACTAATCAAAATCCCACACATAATCCAAACAATCAGGGCCAGTCACTAAAATAATGGAGTGCACCCTGGATGTATGTAAACAGGAGCGCTATGATCCTGGTTCCTTTGCAGAGTGCCAATTTTGGACTCAGGGTTGTAACAATGCAACATGGGTTTGTGAAAAATAGATCATGCCTTACAAACCTGCTCATATCTTTGGAAATGGTAACCAGCTATTCATAGAATGGACTTCCAGTAGATGTAGCTTACATGAACTTTGCTAAAGCTTTTAACATGGTACCACATGAAAGACTGGCAAGGAAATTACAGGCACATAGAATAAATGGGAGAATACTGGAATGGATAAACAATGGTTAAAACATAGAAGACAAAGGGTCGTGCTAAATGAGAATGAATCTGACTGGGGAAATGTGCTAAGTGGGGTGCCACAGGGGGTCCATTTTGGGGCCAACCCTTTTTGTCATACACATCAATGACATAGATGAGAATATTACAAACCACATTATCAGATTTGCAGATGACACTAAGATCTATGGTAAAATGGGAAGTGAAGGTGATATTGTGACCTTACAAAGAGATCTACATGAACTCCACAAATGGTCAGATGACTGGCAAATGCTTTTTAATGTTGATAAATGCAAGGCCTTGCATGTGGGGCATAACAATCTATGTCACAACTACCAAATTAACAGCATTACCTTACAACAGATTGACAAAGAAAAGGACCTTGGAGTCAGAATCCATCATTCACTAAAAGTTGCACAACAAGAGGGAGCGGCAATAAAAAAAAAGCTAACCAAACCCTAGGAATAATCAAGCATACCTTAATCTTTAAAGAAAAGAAGGTAGTCATTCAATTGTATAAGTCCCTGGTGTGGGGTGCACCAATGGTGCACCATGCACCTGGATTATTGCATTCAGGTATGGAGAACTCATCTTCAGAAAGACATAGCTGATCTGGAGAAGGTGTAACACCGGGCAACAAAAATCATTCCAGAGCTAAGTCACCTCTTGTATCAGGAACGGTTGAGGGCCACTGGGCTAACAACACTGCAAACCAGGCATGACAGGGCAGATCTCATCAAAAGCTTTAAAAATACTGAACAATTTGGAGGATGTCGATCCAGACAATTTCTTCAAAGGATCAGATGTAACACGAATGAGGAGCAATGGGTTCAAGCTCAACAAGCCACAATGTAGGACTGAAAATAGGAGATGCTTTTTCACCCATAGGGTTGTAAACCCATGGAACTGTCTACCCGCCGAAGCCGTAAACGCCAAAACTCTGCTGGGATTTAAAATACAGTTGGAAAAGATCATCAGGGCAAATTGGGGGGGGGGGGGCCTTAGACAAGCCGATGGCTTCCCTGTCCTCGTCAAGGCCACTAGTATTAGTGGCCCTCAGGTAAATTATCACAATAGATTTTGCACAAATCAGCTATTAATAAATGTTGTTTAGAAAGTGGTACAGTGACTTTCATGGTGTAATGACCCACATGGTACTATCTCGCCTTGTATCTATCTCGACCGCGCACTCCGCTACTACCACTGAGCTAACCGTGCAATCTCCGCTCTTTCTATGGTAATAACAGATGCTATACCGATCATGTAAGATGTTAACACTCGGGCCGTCATACGAAGACGTAAACCAGTACACAGAGGAAGGAGAGAGAGAGAGAGGGCGAGGGAGGCAGAGCGAGAACGAGAGCAAGGGAGGGAGAACGAGAGCGAGTGAGGGCGAGGGAGAGTGAGACACTAGTGAGGGAGAGTGAGACAGAAAGATAGAGATAATCGTAGTCACAGCCTATCGTATGAGTTACCGAGTGACGCTGCCACCACCCTGAGTTACCGGACAGGGGACCGGAGTGAGATTCGTAGGTCTTGCAGATGGAATAACCTACCAGGACAGGTGTAGGGGACAATTGAACGGTACAAGGATCCTGGCCTGACACTCGAATAATCCTGACCACTTGGGAACTATAGGGTACACAAGAATAAGGCGGGACACCCCCAATACTACTACCTCAACACGGAAAACGAACGGGGGGGAGGAGTACGGGATAATTAAGAACACTAGGTCACTGGGGCAAAGGGGACGGTAGGCCCAATATCACTAAGACAAGGAAACATTAATACACATTTAATAACACTTAATATCTGACTTTATTTGAAATAATTAAATAAGACACTCCCTAACTATATTCCCTACTAGAGGCCAAGAGTACTGAATGAGGTGCTTTAGTACAAGAGAGCCGTACTTACTCGTATGTTGTTCCACCGTTTCCGGGAGATGATGTTCCTTCCCCGAGTCCACACACACCTTCCTACTGGGCTGCGCCCACTCAACTGACTCTCCCCTGATCTGTTGCTCCTCAGCTGAACGTGAGGGTTCTACCTTTGATGTTTAGGGGTTAATCCCTGAAGATTTTCATGACGGCATCAACTCTGACCTCTTTGTGATTCGATGACCGTTGACCTGACTCTCTGGCTAACTTGTACAGAGGTGTAACTTTTACATTGTCTGCCGCCGCCTGTCTGGCGCCTGTGGGTTGTTCATCCTCCACGTGGCCTGTTCATGCTGTTATGATGTTCATGTACTATGTACTGCTCTCTTGTTACAATGGCAGTCAGGCCATGAAAGTCAGGTCAGTAGGCCAACTACATAATGCCCATATTTCTTAAAAGATTTAAAGTTTTAAATTTTTTCTTTTCAGAGGAGAATGATTACATAGCCTTTGGCATGAGTGGATCACAGACCCAGCCAGAGATGATTGGTGGGGATGTTGTGGTGTCATTTATGGAGGGCTACTTAGGAAATCTCATTGACTACAACATGTCTTCCTACACACCAGTAAGGATATGAGAGTTTATATACTAAATATTCTTATTCAAAATTATACAAAAATTGTTAATGCTGTTTAAATTTTTCTATAAGAAAAATGTATTGTTGAGTTTATAAAAAATACTTTCTGAGCATAACACTCGGTGTACATTCAGTGCCAATCTGGCAGGGAGCTTTTCAAGTTGTCCCCATCAGATCTGATTAATTAATTTATTTATTTATTTATTTATATATATACAAGAAGGTACATTGGGAGTGTGAGGATACATAGCATAGTAATTACATTCTTGTAAAGCCACTAGTACACACAGCGTTTCGGGCAGGTCCTTAATCTAAGAAAATTTTAAGTAGGTAAATACTTGCAAAATTTATAAAAATGATAACAGTTACATAGCAAGAAAAAAAAATAAAAGATGAGAGAAAATTGTAGGTATATTATAGCACATAGGTAGCTCAGATTGATTGCAATGACAGCGTGAATGATAGTTGACAAAAATTAGTAGGCACAATACAGCATATGGCTAGCACATATGCTGTAAGTAAGTTCCAGGTCTCAGGAAATCTTCCCTATCGATTTTATCAATTCCTGTTACTATTTTGTATGTAGTGATCATATCACCTCTTTTTCTTCTGTCTTCCAGTTTTGGCATATTTAATGCCTCTAACCTCTCTTCGTAGCTCTTGCCCTTCAGTTCTGGGAGCCACTTAGTAGCATGTCTTTGCACCTTTTCCAGTTTGTTGATGTGCTTCTTAAGATATGGGCACCACACAACCGCTGCATATTCTAGCTTTGCGCCTAACAAAAGTCGTGAACAATTTCTTTAGTATATCACCATCCATGTATTTAAAAGCAATTCCGAAGTTAGAAAGTGTAGCATAGCCTCCTCGCACAATATTCTTTATGTGGTCCTCAGGTGATAGTTTTCTATCTAGAACCACCCCTAGATCTCTTTCTTTATCAGAATTCTTTAAAGATTTCTCACATAATATATAGGTTGTGTGGGGTCTATGTTCTCCTATTCCACATTCCATAACATGGCATTTATTAACATTAAATTCCATTTGCCAAGTGGTGCTCCATATACTTATTTTGTCCAGGTCATCTTGAAGGGCATGACAATCATCTAAGTTTCTTATCCTTCCTATTATCATATAGGAAGGGTTTGCTGATGATGTTTGCATCATCAGCAAACATGTTCATATAATTCTGTATACCAACTGGTAGATCATTTATGTAGACAATAAACATCACTGGTGCAAGAACTGAACCCTTTGGTACTTCACTTGTGACATTTCTCCAGTCCAATACATTGCCTCTGATCACTGCCCTCATTTTTCTATCAGTCAGAAAATTTTTCATCCATGTTAGAAGCGTACCTGTCACCCCTCCAATATTTTCCAGTTTCCAGAACAACCTCTTATGTGGAACTCTGTCAAAAGCTTTTTTTAGGTCCAGATAGATGCAGTCAACCCAACCATCTCTTTCCTGTAATATCTCTGTTGCTAGATCATAGAAACTGAGTAAATTCGATACACAGGATCTTCCAGATCGAAAACCATACTGTCTGTCTGATATTATATCATTTCTCTCCAGGTGTTCTACCCATTTAGTTTTAATTATTTTTTCCAATATTTTGACTATTACACTTGTCGATGATACCGGTCTATAATTAAGGGGGTCTTCCCTGCTTCCACTTTTGTATATTGGAACTATGTTAGCCTTTTTCCACACATCAGCTACAACTCCTGTAAACAGGGATGCCTGAAGAAGAGGAATGCTGAGTTCAGGTGCACATTCTCTCAGAATCCATGGTGAAATTCCATCTGGGCCAACTGCTTTGTTCTTATTTAGCTCCTTGAGCATTTTTTCCACTTCGTCTCTAGACACCTCTATGTGCTCTATGTTGTTCTCTGGAATTCTTATTGTATCTGGTTCCCTGAAGATTTCATTTTGTACAAACACACTTTGGAACTTTTCATTTAATGTTTCACACATTTCCTTTTCATTTTCCATGAATCTATTTCCCATTTTGAACCTCTGTATATCATCCTTTACCTGCAATTTGTTGTTTATGAATTTATAGAATAGACCTGATTCTGTTTTACATTTGTCTGCAATCCCTTTTTCAAAATTTCTTTCTGCCTCTCTCCTCACTGCCTTGTAGTTGTTGCTCGCATCTTTGTATCGATGGTATGTTTGGGGGTTTGGCATTAACATGTGTAGGTGTTCCGCGACCTCTATCACGGGTAATACGCCACACTAACTCGTCTTATATTTCCAGTTTTAGCCCCCTAGATATTGGGGGAGTTCTGGATTTTTTATATAGGGAAACTTCCTAGTTCTTTTCTCTGAATACGGGAGTACGGTGGCTCTGAGTGACACTGCCTCCACCTCTACACTACACCTACTCTTCTCCTACTGCACACGCAACTCAGGATATACTCCACTAGCGGTGCTCTCTGACTGTTACATGGCTAAGCTATGTTATGACACTATAGTGCCTATGCTCTACAGGAGAGGACCAGGCTCTGGTTCTCGAATTTTGGATGAGTATTGGGTATTGTTTGTGGTTTGTTGCTTGGCCACTTTGCGTGCATCTTAATATGTCCATATATATTGTTATTCGTTACACTAAGGGCATAGCCCCGAATTTCTTTAACTTTTGCTTTACTTTTTCAGTGACTGCATCTTTTCTTGCCTCTGGACACTCATTTATTGATCGTCATTCAGTGAATGGCTGCACCCTTGTATATACATTGGAATCTCTCTCTCTCTCTATATATATATATATAGATGATCTTGTACATTACGGTAGCACTTGCTACCTAGGTCATTTTAGTTCGTCATTTTGATTATACTCTCTTGTCCCAAGCTGCTGGTATGTGGGCCTTATTTAAGGTGTTTTCATAGCATATTTACGTATTTCCTACTTCTATGCTACACGTTTTTGTGTATATTTGTATATGTATATTGGCTATACTAATGATAGTGCTAGGCTGGACTATGTACATGTTCAGTTCCCTGTTTTTGAACTGACCAGTGTTCAATTATAACACCGAGTTCTTTCATCTTCTTGTATCACACTACCGGCTGCTGTGTTGCAATGTCTGCAGGTGGATGTCGATTTCCATTCACCCACTCCCGCCCCCAATAGTTCATTTTCATTGGGACAGGGGAAACTAGAATTATGGACCTGGCTACGAGCTTTTCTTTGTGTTAGTTTTCCATACAGGACTTTTTATTTTATTGCAGCACACGTCCTAAGTAGTTCTCCTTACATAGTACATTCATCGGCAACGCGTGCATCTTTCTGCCCTGCTGGGGCTGGTTGCACCATTCCTGTGTCACTGTTTTCGCTTCACGTCTCGCATGTCGGCTCGTGGCGCTCGCTTCATCGTTGGCCTCTGTCTGGGCCCTAGCTCTTCAGTTTTTGTCACCATTTGTCCTTGCATTTTGCGGGGTCTGCGGTTGGGCTGTTTCTGCCAGCGGCTTCTTCTTGTTGTCATCCATTATCGGCCTTGTTGGTCCTTCAGGGGTCCCAGGAAGAGGGAGGAGGGTTCTACCAGACGGGGCGTGTCTGCTCGCCCAGGTTGGTTCTTTCCCGGCATTCGAGCTCTCACCATGTTCGGGTTCCTGGTACTCTGGCGGACGTTCCATCTGGTTCCCTGTCAGCCTTGGTTTCAGCTGCTGCTTACTGGGTATCCATACCCAGGGGTTTTCCCACGGCTCTGCCTCTTTCCGATGCTCAGTACAGTCCATTACGGGGTCGAGTTTGGTTTTCTTGAGTCTTCGCGTCTGGTGATTTTGACTCAAGTCTATCACCTCCTGTTTGGTGATCAGGTGTCTTCTTTGATGTTGTCCTACCTGCTTGCTTCGTCGAGGCGGCAGTATTGGGTTTCCTGGTGGTTCTTTCTTTTTCTTTTTGTCTCTTCGTAGGTATACTTCATTTTTTGTTGAGGTGGTTTTGTCCTTTTCTCTAGTGATTGTTTCAGGACTGTCTTCGCATGCCACATTCTGTCGCCTCGTATCGTGCAGTGCTGGCGGAGCCTCTACTACTTGCTTTCAGTCTTTATGTTCCTTCTGCACCATTTTGCAATCAGTCTAGGGCGTTGTTTCACCTCCGGCCTGCTCATGTGCTACCTGAGCCATCTTGGTCTTTGAACATGAGGTTTTATCTCTTCCCCTCGGTTTGTTGTGGCCCCTTCGGTTCCAAATTGTTTCTCAGAGGTTTCTGCTCCTTTGGGTTCTGGTGTTAGGTTTGTTTGTTGCAATCATTCTTCTTTTTCTGGTAAGGTTGAGTCATCTGTTTTTTCTGGAGGGGTCTTTGAGTTGTTGATGACTGGTTGGTCAGGCCAAAGGTGCATCATGTCTTGTGTCCGGTTGTGGCTCTCCGCCGCTATTTGCGCGCCACGGCTTCGGTGACCGGGGATGTGCTTTGGGTTGATCCGGTTTCCCTTCTTCCCTGTTCCCAGGATCAGGTCTCCCAAGTCATCCACAGGATTAGAGCTAGCCAGCCTGCAGTCTATCCTCGTGCCCATGACGCTCGTAAGTTCGCTGCTTTGGCTGCCATCTTTGGCAACTTGCCTTGGGTTGACATTCGGGCACGGGGTTTTTGGAGGTTGAACAGGGTCCTGGCTGCTCACTACCTTGTCAATGTCCCTGGTCCTCGTAGGGCCTGCATTGCATTGGGTTGGCAGTTGCAGTCAGTTGTCTCGGCTTCGTGTTGAGGAGTGAGGACTGACCGCCACCTGGGTAAGTCCCTGTTTTTCCTTATCTTGAGGTAGTTAGCTCCAGGAAGCCGACGGGGCTTTCCCCAGAAAACCAGAGTTAAATGTAATGAAACGCCATTTTCTGGGTGAGTCCCAGAGACTCGCCAGCCTTCCTCCCTCTCCCCGGTCGGCAGTGTTTTCACGTGTTTTGACATCCAGCCTAAGAACTGAAAGGTGGATCACCAGCATGGGGGTCTGGAGTTTCCCCTTCCCCTTCCCGGGGAGGGGGGTTGCGCAGACAACATGATGATGTCATGTTCGTTTGCTAATTTTCGTTTGGAGAGTTCTGTCCACTCGTTCGGCTTTTGGTAACAATAGTTACCAGCAGAATAGGGGTTTGTTTTGGGGTGCCTACCTCTCTGGGTGCCAGATCCAGTTGATGGCAGACATAGAATGCTTCCAACCAGACGGGGGTTTCTATAGGCCATTGCTCCTCGTGCCTCTCTTGAGGGGGGTCAGGTTCTGGCTCATGGTCCTCGGTAGGCAAGAACTCCGTGCACATTGACTGATGCCAGAAAGTTATACATATCCATTCAGCCCGGATAGCTCCGGGGAGCCTCTGGGACTCGCCCAGAAAATGGCATTTCATTACATTCAGTGCTGGGTTTTTTAGCAAGTCATCGAAGTGGACCAGGATCTGGTTACCCACCCCCACATCCAAAGTTATGGAGCACCACTTGGGGTCAGCCTTTGTGAATGAGCGGGAGCTCTGAAATGGTAGAACATGCTTTCATACCCTAGGAAGTTCCTAAACGATGATATGGAATGTCCTAACAAGAATTAGAGGTACAGGGAGAATAAAACCCACCATACCAATGGCATGGTGGTTATTGGAAAAGTCAGGCAATGGATGCAAATATTTACTTTTGACAAGTTGAGAATTGTGCTCATCTTGTTGGAGACCTTCAATTTGTTATAGAAGTGACAGGGATTCACCTGAAAAGTATGAGTTGTACAGACTGCTCACTTGTCCAGCATTCCTGAAGGTAAGCATAGATTGGGGAAGACAATTGCTGGAGACAAGGGAAACCTGTCTGCTTAACACTTTGTAATCCTACTGGTACACTTGAAAAGATCCCCGCAATGCCAATGGCCAAAATTGATAGCTCAGAAAAATAGTTAAAAGGAAAAATAAAACTAGGTACTGTTCATTTCATAAATGGCTTGCTCCTGTCTTGTATATTTGTTTACTATAACTCAGTATTTTATGTAGCCTACATAATTTGAAAGTAAGCTCTGGATTCTTAATTGTACAAAGAACCACTCATACAGAAGTTAGTCTTAAGATTGGTGGGTAGATAAAGATCTTTTGTCTACTCACCAATGTAGATATCTTTTTATTTTTCAGTGCACAAAATTGCTAGGTCAACACAAGGGTGTGTGTCAGGATGACAAAGTTGGTGGGACGCAGGACTACCAAATCTTCAGCAGCAAGAGGGAAGATGGCATCAATATTTTCACGTTCAGGCGCCGCCTTGTCACCCGTAGGTTCCTCACTAAGTTGCTTCATATTTTACATTACCAAACATTATCAATTTTATAAACAAATGCTCTCTCATATTTAAGAAACTTGTCAGTTGCTCCATGTTTATTTATTATCAACAATTAGGAAATTGTTTGGGTAAGGGAGATAATGCATAAGAAGTATTTTAGGTCAAGGATTGTACAACAGCCCTGTATAGTTTGTAGTTGATCATCTGATATCCAGATAGGACTAGTAAGCGAATGGTTATTTGAGTTCTGTTTACAAGCACGATATCTGGCTTGCTGTAGTTTTGTTATGAATTCATGGATCATGGGTCTCTGCCTTCTGCCTAATAATCTTGGACAGGTAAAATTATTGTAATAAATGTAATAGGAGTGTGACCAAGTACCATTCTACAACAGTATTACCTGTTATAGACTGAAGCAGAATGTAGTGATGTAGTGACGTAAGCATTCACGTGCATTTTTTTCACCTCCAGCCTGCTCATGCACCGCCTGAGCCTTCTTGGTCTTTGGACCATGTTTTTTCTTTTCTTTCTTTTCCTCGCTTTGTTGTGGGCCCTTCAGTTGGGGATTGTTTTTGGAAGGCCTTGATTTTGTTGGCCTTGGTGGGGAGGGAGGGGGGTCGGGTTGGGAAGCTTCAAGCTCTCCTCCGACGCCGGGGATTCTTTTCAGTTGGTCCAGGTAGTCGTTTTGTTCATTTGTGGCCGCCTTCTTCTTTCCGGGTGAAGAATGAGATGGCTGGCTTCTGGAGAGGCCTGTTGGTTGTGGCTACTTGGTTGGTTACGCCGGGGGTGCATCACGTGTTATGTCCGATGGTGACTTTCCGCCGCTGCTTGCGGACCACTGGTTCTGTGACAGTGGACGTTCTCTGGATGGATCCGATTTCCCTGGTTTCCTGTTCCAGGGCTTGTGTGTCTCAGGTTGTCTGCAGTTGTCATCAGTTTCATCTATCCTCGTGCCCATGAGATTCGGATGTATGCTTCTCTCGCTGAGGTTTTTGGCAACTTGTCTTGGGTAGACATTTGGGCACGGGTGAGGGGGGGGTTTGGAGGTCAAACAGGGTCCTGGTCGTCAGATATCTAGTGAACGTTCTCGTTCCTTCCCGGCCGTGTGTGACTTTGGGGCGCTTGTTGCTGCCGTCTGTCACTCCATCTTGAGACCTGCAGTGCTGCTGCCTCCAAGGTAAGTCCCTCCTTTTTACTTATCTTTGGGTAGTTTGCTTCAGGGAGTCAATGGGGGCTCCCCACAGAAAACCAGTGTTGAATGTAATGAAATGCCATTTTCTGGGTGAGCCCCGGAGGCTCCCTGACACCCTCCCTCCTTCTGGTCGGTGGTTTTTCATTGTTCAAGAACTGGAGTGGTGGGTTGCCAGCTAATGAGCGGAAGTGCTAGTCGCATGAAGGGTTGCTTGTTTGGTTTCTTTCTAGGGGGGGTCATTTTGATCTTTTGGGGTGTAGATTACACAGGTTAACCAGACAGTGGTCTGTTTTGATTTGTCTACCTTTCTGGGTCGATGGCAATTATGACTTACTGTACTTCAAATGTATGGTGCTCTTAGGCCATTGCTGCTTGCACTTCTCTGAGGGGGCCAGGTTCTGGCTCGTGGTTCCTGTTAGCCAAAAGGACTCTTGTGACTGATGACCCCAAACTAATATAGCATATATCAGTTAAGATAGCATCCGGTAGCCTCCAGGGCTCGTCCAGAAAAATGGCATTTCATTACATTCAACGCTGGTTTTTTGTCGCCCTCTGAAACCTTGGACAATAGTCTAAAGGAGAATACAAGCTGAAAAAAATTTAATCACATTAATGTGATTTCATTGTGCTCAAGAATTCAATTCTATAAATAAAGTCTTCGATTGGGCAGCTGAAAATAACATGATGTTTAATGGAAATAATAATAATAATTCACTGTGTTGGGAGACAGGGAGCCAGAGTATATTCATACACCTTAGGCTTTTATCGAGGTCTGCCCTCCAAGGTCGAATTACTGACCCCACCCAGGATGCAACCCCACAATAAGCTGACTAACTCCTGAATGCCAACTTACTGCTAAGTGAACGAGAAAAGGTATTTGGTGAAAGGAAATGTCCCCAACCATATCTGTCCTGCCCCAGGATTCAAACCAGGAATTCTCGATTGCATCGAGAACGAACCCGACTCTACTACCGGGACACTAAAGTTCTGGTAGTATAAGTTCCAGGTAGTTTGGTATGGTGGCAACAAGGAACTTAAATGAAATACATGGTACAGGACACAATCATACTTACTCATAGAAGGACAGAAACAGGTAAACAATTTGGAAATTATGATGTCTGATGACCTGACATTTAGTGAACATAACTGAGCAAATATAGCGGCGGCCAGGAAAATAATAGGATGAGTTATGAGAACGTTCAAATCCTGAGGGCTCCCACAGCTATGCTTACACTATTTAAATCACTGGTGTTGTCCCGTCTTGAGTACTGATCAGTACTCACTTTCCCTTTCAGAGTAGGAGAGCTCTCTGAATTAGAGGGAATACAGAGGACATATAGAGCATGCAAAGAAACAATAAAACATCTAAATTATTGGGACCGTCTGAAAGCTCTCAGAATGTGTCCTCTGTAAAGGAGACGAGAAAGGTATCAAATACAGTAATATATACATGGAAGATACTGGAAGGCCAAGTTCCAAATTTGCACAGTAGAATAACAACATACTGGATTGAAAGATACAGAAGGAAATGCAGAATAGAACCAATGATGAGTAGAGGTGCCATAGGCACAATCAGAGAACACTGTCTGAACATCAGAGGTTGATAGTTGTTCAATACCCTTGCAGCAAGCCTTAGAAATATTGTCGGTACAAAGGTGGAAATTTTCAAGATTCACTTAGACAAGTTATTGCAAGAAGTGCTGGACCAACTTTTTTTTTTTTTTTTTTTTTTGAGATATATACAAGAGTTGTTACATTCTTGTACAGCCACTAGTATGCATAGCGTTTCGGGCAGGTCCCTGGAATATGAGCCCCCACTGCGAAGAATCATTTTTTCAACCAAGTACCCATTTTACTGTTGAGTTAAACAGAGGTTACAGTTAAGGATTTGTGACCAGTAAATCCTCCCCGGCCAGGATACGAACCCATAACAAAGCGCTCGCGGAACGACAGGCGAGTGTCTTACCACTACACCACGGAGACTGGTAATGTAGTGGTTGTAGTGGATATGTGGTCCTGCAGGCCGCTCCAGGCTGTTAGACCATGTTATCACTAGTCGAGGGGGGAGTAGAAAAAGTCTTGAAACCCTCTCCAGGTAAGCTGTTTAATGCTAATCATGATCTGATACTTTCTTTAAAAATATAGGAATACTTTAGTGTTTATTGTTATTCTTGCTCAAAGGGAGTTTTATCCAATAGTAGATGCTCAAAGATAGTACTGTACCTCAGCATTTTGAAATGTCATCACAATGGAAGTCAATACTATAGTCAAAGATGTTTTTGTAGTATAAAATGTATATTTTGCCACTTGCTTTATATTGATCATCAGAATAATTTTTAGTTACAGGACAAGGGAGAATAAGAAATGTAAGTGTAGTAATTAATAAGTACTGTACTCATATCACTACATTTTATGTTAATTACTTTTACTGACCAGCTGATACTGGAGACATACCATACCCAGAGAAGGGTGAAGCCCTCATCATCTGGGCTCTCGGTACCCTTGACGGTGTTAAGAAACCAACCATGCATTATGCTTGGTCAAAGGTGAGTTATTATGGTAATTATTAATTTTTATACTGATGGTTTGAAAGCAAGTACTGTACAGTACTTGTACTAGTCATCCTGTCTTTAAAATTTGTAATTTCAGATTATAATAATTAAAATTAAACTTCTTCACTTCTTTTCACATTGCCTTGGTCAATACTGTACTCAAATACTTTGAAGTTTTGCATCAAGTAAATTAGTCTGTTGCATGCAGTCAAGAGCTTATTGTAGTCAACCATTGCCAGATCTACAGTATAAATATGTAGGTTTTATTAACAATACATTAAGCAAGTAAGATAATTTTAGGGCCACAAAATCATTTAATGCCAAATTTAGTACTCTTAACAAAATGTATTAGAGTAAATGCTCTACTGTATCTGTTCTGTGTTGGAGCTCTTGTAGGAGGTGTAATAAAGAAGTTTATGGACTGGATATATTTTGCAACTACTAAGGGTTCTAAACATCAAATAAAGCACCTGAACACAGGTTTTGTCTTGTGGCACACTCCCTCACTTCTTCCTTAGGAATTCTTAGGTGACTTGATTGGTGCCATCATTGACAGCTAGATTATTGTGCACTTCATACTTATCCTGTGAATCATCATGCAAAATGATTACAAATAGCAGAAATGGTCTTAATCAGAGACCTCAACGAATGCTATTATATGGCACAAGTTAAATTAATTTTTTTTATTTTAAATGAATATTTTTCGGAAATGTGTTGAAATCCTCGCTATCCTTCCCCTAGGTATTTTAATGTATCTATTCTTATTTTTGCAGGTGAAACAACAAATTGAATTCACAAGGAAGGCAACAGAGAGAAACTGCTTTGCTTTCACTCGCAGTGATAAACCAAAATTGTGAGTATAAGAGTTGCAAAATACAAGCTTGTTTTGTAATTATTTCTATCTAGCCATTGCAAAGGTAGCTCAAACATATAGTAAGCCCTAATATAGTGGATTTTTAGGAAAATTTTACCTACAAATTCTATGATGTACTATACCCTTTGAAGAGGAAAAGTTAAATAATTTTCTTGGGGGAGCGCCGTCGGCTCCCCGGAGCTATCCCAGGCTGATATGCTAATGTCTGACTTTGGCATCAGTCATGTGTATGGAGTTCTTAGGCCTACCGGGGACCATGGCCAGAACTGGGCCCACTCAGAGAGGCAAGGGGAGCAATGGCCTATAGAAACCCCCTGTGTGGTTGGAAGCATTCTATGTCTGCCATCTAATGGATCAGGCACCCAGAAAGGTAAGCACCTCAAAACAAACCCCTATTCTAGTTAAAATTGCTACCAAAAGCCGAACTAGTGGATAGAACTCGCCCAACAGAAAACGAGCAAACTAGCATGACATCGCCGTGCCGCTGTCTGAGCAGCTCTTCCCTCCCGGGAGAGGGAAGGGGGGAGCCCCAGACCCTTCACGCCAGCTACCCACACCTCAGTTCTTGAGGCTGATGCTATAGGCGAAAGTCGTGTGCTCTGGCTTTAGTGTCGCTACAGCACTGTGCTTCGTATGTGGTGTTTGTTTCTGTGGGTGCGAAAATCCCTGCGCCGTTCGGGTGCAGGGATTTTGGCGGTCGAACAGGGTCCTGGCTGCTCAATATCTCATGAATGTTCCTGGGCCTAGTCGGGCCCGTGTAGCTTTGGGTCGGCTTTTGCAGCCAATTGTCTCAACTTCATGTTGAGGAGTGTGCAGCAACATCCTCCCGTGTCAGTTTCTTTACTTTTTCTCTGTAGGTAGTTAGCTCCGGGGAGCCGAAGGGGCTCCCCCAGAAAACAAGCGTTGAATGTAATGAAACGGCATTTTCTGGGTGAGATCCCGAGGATCCTCGGCATCCCTCACCCCCCCCCCCCCCCACGGTCGGCGGGTTTTTCGTGTCTTTTGACATCAGCCTCAGAATTGAAGGGTAGATAGCTGGGCGGGGATCTGGGGCTCCGCCTTCCCCCTGCCAGGGAGGGGGAAGCTGTGCAGACAGTGGCACGGCGACGTGTGATGTCATGCTTGTTTACTCGTTTTTTGGGGGGAGTTCTATCCACTTGTTCGGCTTTTGGTAATTTTCACCAGAATAGGGGTTTGTTTTGAGACGCTTACCTTTCTGGGTGCCTAACCCGGTCGATGGCAGACATAGAATGCTTCCAATCACACGAGAGTTTCTATAGGCCATTTCTCCCCATGCCTCTCTGAGGGGGCCAGGTTCTGGCTCGTGGTCTCCGGTAGGCCCACAGAATTCCATACACATGACTGATGGAAAAGTCTGATATTAGTATATCAGCCTGGATAAGCTCCGGGGAGCCTCCGGGTCTCACCCAGAAAATGGCGTTTCATTACATTCAACGCCGTTTTTTTTGCGGTTTCGACATCCAGCCTTAGAACTGAAGGGTGGAAAGCTGGCGCGGGGATTTGGGGCTCCCCTTTCCCCCTCCCTGGAAAGGGGAGGGGGTTGCGCAGACAGCGGTGCAGCAAAGTGGTTACATCATGCTTGTTTGTTCGTTTTCATTTGGGGAGTTCTATCCACTGGTTCGTTTCAGTATTTTAACCAGAATAGGGGTTTGTTTTGGGGCTACCACATAGGGGTTTCTAGGATATTGCTTCTCATGCCTCTCTGAGGGGGACAGGTTCTGGCTCATGGTCCCTGATAGGGCTAAGAACTCAATTCGCTTTGACTGATGCCAGAGTCTAATACCTTCATATCAGTCCAGATAGCTCCAGAGAGCCTGTGGGTCTCACCCAGAAAATGGTATTTCATTACAGTCAATGCTGATTTTTCTCATTTACTAATTTATAAAATGCATGTCTATATTCACATGATGTAACATACCAGTTTAGCTAATAAGTTAGTGTATGTACTAACTGTAAAATCTCAACCTCTCCCAAACAAATAGGAAGGCTTGGCCACGTTTCCATTTGGCAGACCCTGCAGCTCGTGAGTTTACTGCTCGCCTCGGTCCTGATGGAGGGTCACGTGGATACTCTGCTATAACACAGCGTATGTAAATGTTTGTATAGTTTTAGTGCAAAAAAAAGATAATGTTATACAATATCCTTGAAGTATTATCAAATATGTAATATAAATTTGCTTTACTAAATTTTAATTGTCAGCATGATGTGTGGCTAAATTTGATTAAAATCTATATCTCTGTGTCTATCCTAAATGTTTTAACATCATACCTACGTGCATAAAATAATGAATTTAAACCCGTCAAATTTGAAATTATCATGGTACTGTATTCTAATTTAAACAGAATGCAGATCTGAATGTGTGTCTGTATTTGCAGAATATTCAGATACAGGCTTGTCGTGGTACATAAATGGCTACCTTGCTCCTGATGTGTACATCAAGAGAAATACAAAATATAGGTTCTTGGTTGAAGGTGGCTCCAACCCGTATGACCCCAGAAGCTATCACCCTCTCATCATTACAGGTACTGTACATTTGTTGAAATTTAAGAGTAGCATCTGGTGCGACTGCTTAGTGGCACCTACTGGCAGTGAGAGTCCTGCTGCAGCTCCACCGCTGTCTGTCAGTCACTGTTGTAAGAAGTGTCCATCACCAGTGCTACTGCCTTTAGTTCTAGTAGTTCCTCATGGTACTGCTGCTACAAGTGGCTTCTAATCATTTTTGTGACATTCAAACTGGTAACAAAGGGTAAACCAAAATGGCTTGCCTGCCATTTTTCTGCAGTTAATACTGGTAATAGTCTTCTTGGACTATTTTTGTTTGTGATGCCTGCTTGTAATACTACACTTGTAGCATTACAAGCAGTAAGACTTGTAGTACATCATAATTTTGCAATCTGCCACTCGATCTGCTTCTATTTATTTTGCAAGGGAAGTAACAGAAAAAGCCAACATTGAATGTAATAAAATGCCATATTCTGGGTGAGACCTGGAGGCTCCCCGGAGCTATACCGGGCTGATGTGTAGATATTAGACCGTGGCAATAGTCAATCGAAGGAGTTCTAAGCCTACCAGGGACCAAAGCTAAAACGTGGCCCCCTCAAGAGAGGCACAACCCTCGAGATATTGACATAATGGCATTGCAGATCTGGAATCAGGATGATAAGCTGATAATTTTAAATGCCTACAGCCCACCAGCAAGCAACACTTGGACAAAGGAAGAACTGGATGACAAACGAGAGGGCCTCATAATGGTCATGAGAGATATTATTGCACAAGCAGATAAAGATAAATCACGACTGTTGATACTGGGGGACTTCAACTTTAAAGCAATAGACTGGGAGGCCTATGAAGCAAGAACGGAGGACTTTTTGACGTGCAGATTTGTGAACCTCATTCTGGAGGCATTCTTGTATCAACACATAAAGCAGGCCACAAGAATGAGGGAAGGAGATGTGCCGTCAGTACTGGATCTAGTATTCACCAGGAAAGAAGAGGAGATATTTGACATCCAGTACCTTCCTTCCTTGGGAAATAGTGATCACGTCCTGTTAGACATTGATTATGCTTTAAGATATCATCTAGAAGAAAATGGGGACATTGAAACAGTTGATAAACTCAATTTAACCCTTAAACTGCGCATGGCGTATATATACGCCCTGAGTAACATGTCCCATGGTGCGCATGGCGTATATATACGCCATAGGGTGCCAGGCCTGATTCAAATGGCCCGCGGCTACACGGGGTTCACAGTAGCTTCCTCAGGGCTCTTGTAAACAGACGCCATTTTAAAAAAAAATCGTGGGCAATATTCTCAGGTGTGAGAGGCACAGTACTGTTGGAGCAACCAAGGCCGGCGCACGCAGCATGAGCGAACAGCATTGATGTTCAGCTTGTGACCACAGCATCGCCGAAAAATGTCAAAATAAATATATAATTGTTATTATTTAGCGATGACAATATTACAGATGACCAATGACTGTGATATAAATAACCAGGGTTGTGATAATAGCAGGATTGTTGTAATAATTAGCGCTGTGTGAGGAGTGATGCTGAGAGACGGAGGGAGACAGCATCGTTTACTGACTGTGTGGCCACCTGTTATTGTTTGCGTTCACCATACCAGGTCAGTGGTTCTCTATGGTGAACACAAATGTAGATACTTATATATAATGTGTGTATTAGTGTAATAACAGCAAAAGGATTATGCTGGGAGGAGCCATATGGGTGACGGAGGTGACGTCGTCTGCACGATTTCTCTAGCTGTTTAGAGGGTGGCCACTATGCTCTTTGGGCGCTCTACAAGCTTAGGTGTACAGTTTACGGTGCATAAAACATGTAGATATTTATATATAATATGTGTATATAGGGTAATAACACTGCAAAAGGTATTGTTGGGGGAGAAAGTTTAGTGCGTGTGACCTTGAAAGAGTGAGGGAGCCGCCAGCCGCCATCTGTGTATAGCGACGACTCTTAGTGCCTGAACTAACTATATCAGTTTAGCTGTACAGTTGTGGTGAACAAAATATACACATACTTATATATAACGTCTGTATATAGTGTAATAACACCACAACTGGTATTGTTGGGGGAGAAAGTTAAGTGCGTGTGTTGAGGGAGTGGCAGCGAGTGGCTGGCTGGTGTGTGGCGGTAACTCCTCGTTGCTTTTCGACTCTCAATACCAACTTAGTGGTTCGTTATGGTGACCAAAACATGCCAATACTTATATATAACCTGTGTATAGAGTGTAATAGCAGCAAAACTATTTGTTTATTGTTTTATAAACATAATAATTGAATCACTAATATGCACATCATACTTTTGAGTATAGCGATTATTAACCACTTTTATTATATAAATATATTACAATACACACTATTGAATAATATTACTGCAAAAAAACTAAGAAAAAATCAATCGGAGACATTGAAACAATTAGGTAATAATATCTTTGTGGCAACTCCCATCTGTCAACGCGGGTGACGCTGACCGGCTCTGACGACCGCTCTGTCAACGCCCATTTTTTGCCAGACTTCCTCGGTCAATTGCGCCCAAAATATGTCGCCTACGATTTTTTTTTTTATTTTTTCCGTGCTCAGGGGACACAAATTAACATGTTTAGAAGACGAAAAAATTTTTTTGAATTTTTTTTTTTCTTGCGCACAGGGGTGTAAATGTCCATATGACCCCTGAGCAGTGTAAGGGTTAAGGAGAGGTCACTATGGGGGAACTTCAAAATTTTTTTAATAAGTGTAATTGGACAAAATTGTTGCTAGGCAGGGAAGTAAATGAAATGTATGCCAAATTTTTAAAAATATACGAGGAAGGCACACAACATTCATACCAAAACAGAGATGCAGGGCCAGAAACAGGATTGGTTTGACAGAAATTGTGAGACGGCCAGATACCAAAAGACACAAAAATGGAATCAGTATAGGAAGAGGCCAAACCCCCAAACATACCAGCGATACAAAGATGCGAGAAACAACTATACGGCAGTAAGGAGAGAGGCAGAAAGAAATTTTGAAAAAGGGATAGCGGATAAATGTAAAACAGAACCGGGCCTATTCTACAAATTCATAAACAACAAATTGCAGGTAAAGGATAATATCCAGAGGTTGAAAATGGGAAACAGATTCACGGAAAATGAAAAGGAAATGTGTGAAACATTAAATGAAAAGTTCCAAAGTGTGTTTGTACAAAATGAAATCTTCAGAGAACCAGACACAATAAGAATTCCAGAGAACAACATAGTGGTGGATGGCCTGTCCCGGTTCGTTTCCCTGTCCACTGAATGGACGGTCGATGCCGACTCAGACACTCTGCCAGACGTGCGGGCACCCGGAGGTGGACCTTTCACGTCGGCGTTGTCAAGGCGTCTTCCGGTATATGTGGCACCCTTCCCCGACTGTGAGGCCGTCGGGATCGACGCCTTCCGACAGGACTAGTCGAGGTGGGGGTTCCCTGTTCTTCTTCCCCTGGTTCAGCTGTTGCTCCAGGTCCTGGCTCGCTTGGAGACTTACTAAGGGAGTGTAGTCCTTTTGGCCCCGTGGCGGCCGGCCCAGCCGTAGTTTCAGGCGCTGCTTGCCTGGTGTCCGACCTAGGAGGTTTTTCGACGGATCCGCCTCTTTCAGAAAATTGGCCCGGAATGTTACAAGACTGGTTCGCTCTTCTCCTCAAGTCTTAGTGTTTGGTATTTATTACTCAAGTTTATCACCATTTGTAAGGTGATTAGGTGGCTTCATTGATGGTGTCCCACCTGTGGACTTCGTCTCGACGGCAGTATGAAGTTTCCTGGCGGTCCTTCCGTTTCTTTTCGACTCTTCGTCCTTGTACTTCACTTTTGGTTTGGGTGTCGTCCTTTTTCTTGTGGTTGTTCCAGGACCATCATCTTATGCCGAATACTGTTGCCTCTTATCATGCGGTGCTAGCAGAGTCGCTTCAGCTTGCTTTCGGTATTGATGTTACTTCTGCACTATTTTGCATGCTGTCTCGTGTGTTGTTTGACCTCCTGCCTGCTCGCGCACCGCCTGAGCCGTCCTGGTCTTTGGACAGTGTTCTCCTATCCGTCTTCTCCTCGGTTTGTTTGTGGCTCCTTCGGTTCAGGATTGTTTTTCGAAGACTCTTTTTCCTGTTGGCATTGGCCTTAGGGGGTCGGGTTGGGGAACTTCATGCCCTCCAACGGCGCATGGATTTTTACTCTTTCGGTGGTGGTGATAGGTTTGTTCGCCTGCAGCCGTCTCCGCCTTCTCTGGCGAAGAATGAGACTGCTGCTTTCCCAGCAACCCTCCCTCCCTCCCTCTGGTCTGCGGTTTTCACGTATTTTGATATCTAGCCTCAGAACTACAGTGGATTGCCGGCGCAGGGGGGGGGGGTCTGGGGCTCGCCCTTCCCCCTCCTGGGAGAGGGGAGCTGTGCTGACATGCGGTGTGACTCATGTGACATCATGCTTGTTTGCTTGTTTCTCTTGGGGAGTTCTGTCCACTCATTTGTCTATTTTCGTTGAGTTATTAACCAGAATAGGGGGGTTTGTTTTGAGGCGCTTACATTTCTGGGTGCCTGTCCGGTCCGATGACAGATATAGAATGCTCCTAAATCACATGTGAATTTCTATAGGATATTGCTCCTCGTGCCTCTATGAAGGGGCCAGGTTCTGGCTTGTGGTCCCTGGTAGGCCTAGAACTCCACCCACATCGACTGATGCCAAAGTTAGGGTTATCCTAATCAGCCCGGATAGCTCTGGGGAGCCTCCAGGACTCACCCAAAAAATAGCGTTTCATTACATTCAATGCTGTTTTTTTCTCCATTTATAAAGTTCTTATCTTCCTTCAGATGTTACACCAAATGGCAGTCTACGGCGAAGACGTTCTAGGGTTCCTTCAGAGGAAGACGACCACAAACTTATGGATTACCTTCACACTGCTGGTCATGATGGGTCCAGAGAAAGGAAGTCCTGGTCTGGCATTGGTGGGGAGCTATTAAATTTGTAATAAATACATACTTACTGGTAAAATATTATAAGTACAGTACACTGAAACCTCAGTTGATGAAAACCCATCTTTACAAATTTTTCAGTTTACAAGCTTAATTTCTTTGTAAAATTTGACTTGGTATACGAGCTTTGCCTCGCTTGGCGAGTTTGTTGATACATATTTGGGTCGACCAAGCACCTGGTTCCTGGTGGCACTGGCGAGGCGCATTTCAGTTTACCAGTGTCTCCCGCTGAGTGACGATTGCACTTGAATTCTTTGTGAAGAATTTAATTATTTTGTGCTTTTTTGTTTTTTGAACATAAAAGTAATTATTTTTATATCATGTCATGGGTCCCAAGAAAATCACTTGTAAAGTTCAACCTAAGAAAATAGTTGTGAGGAAGACGATAGAGGAAAAACAAGAGATCATTCATAATGAATGAATGTGCTGTCTCACTACAGAAAAGTGTTAAAATGTAGGGAAAAACAAGTGTCTTTAGACAGATTCTTAGTAAGACAAGCAAGCAGTGAGCCACAACCAGGTCCTAGTGGTTTCCCTGCAAAATGAAGGAGAGAGAGAGAGAGAGTACCCCAGAAATGTCATTAGTCTCCACTCGATTATCCGGACTGTATGGGAAGGACCCCCAGCCGGATAATCACGTGTTCTGGATAATAGTACTTTTTTCACCTCTGAGTTCAAAAGTGACCATTTCCAACTATTTTTATACTACAAACAACATAATTTGAATTGCCTTGCCACATATAATTATTAAATATTCAACTAGAAAACATCAACTTACCTTGTTGTCGTTCGTCTTCTTGATTGAGCCACACATCTTGAAGTTAAGAATTCTTTACAATTTACGTAACCTATACTAACACAACACTAAAATTAACACTTAAAATTACTCAGCCTCACTGGTTGAAGGCACTTGGCTTGCCTGTGATGCCTCACTTGTTGAAGGCGCTTGGCTTGCCTGTGACACCTCACTTGGCTTGTTAGTGACGCCTCACTTGTTGAAGGCACTTAGCTTGCCTGTGACACCTCACTTGTTGAAGGTGCTTGGCTTGCCTGTGACGCCTCACTTAGCTTGCCTGTGATGCCTCACTTGTTGAAGGCGCTTGGCTTGCCTGTGATGCCTCAATTGGCTTGCCTGTGATGCCTCAATTGGCTTGCCTGTGATGCCTCACTTGGCTTGCCTGTGATGCCTCACTTGGCTTGCCTGTGACGCCTCACTTGTTGAAGGCGCTTGGCTTGCCTGTGAGGCCTCACGGTTGAAGGCACTTGGCTTGATTTTCTTACCATATAAGAATCAAGTTTAGCTTGCCTCCTGTGTTCATTGGCCTGTTGTATGATCAGTGCTTTGGTTCGCCTCAGGCTTCACTTCACTTGAAGTCGACTGGCCATTTTCACAAAGTTGTATAACACATAATTTGTCTTTAATTGTTAGGACAACCTTCTTCCTCTTAACACCTCCAGAACGATTGATGCTGCTACCAGACATAGTCTTGGCCAAAAATTTCAAAGTTACTATGTAAATAAAAAAGTTATTTAAAAAATATTTCACTAATGGTGCAGCACTCTGGTATAACATGAGGGGCGGGAGCACATGGGTTGACCAGGATTGGACACGTCCACTTGGGGCAGGTATAACACGTTACGTAGGCTGTCAGGAGGAAAAAACTCACAATATTTTTTAAGGAAACCAGCCTGGTTTCCGGGCTCACCCAGAAAATGGCATTTCATTACATTCAATGCTGGTTTTCTGTGGGGAGCCCCTACGGCTCCCTGGAGCTTATCGGGCTAATGTATGTTATATTAAACCGGACATTAGCTAAGGAGTTCAGACCTACCAGGGACCAATGCCAGAACCTGGCCCCTTCAGAGAGGTTTCAGGGAGCAATGGCCCTGGAAAACCCCATATGGTTGGGGGTTTTCCTTATCTGCCATCGACCGGGGTTAGGCACCCAGAAAGGTAGGCGTAACAAAACAAACTCCACATGGTAAGAAACTACAACAAAAACCGAACAGAGAGGTAGAAAACTCCCTACAATCCCAAGGAAACTAGCAAACAAGCAAACATCACACTTTACTGCCGCGCCGATCGTCCGCGCAGCCCTCCCCGCCCCGGGAGGGGGAGGAGGGAGCCCCAGACCTACCGCGCCGGCTGCCAAGCTCCAGTTCGTTCGCTAATGTCAACCGGATAGACGCTTCTCTGGCCTCAGTTTCCTAGGCGGTGTTTGCCTTGTGTAGCGTTCACCTGCCGTGTGTTGTGGTGTGCGGTGGCCAGGAGTACTTCATCAGTGCCGGGGCTGCATGTGCTTAGTGGCTGACTTCCCTAAGCGCCCTGTGAGTACTGCCCTTGCGTACTAGGGTTATCTTCCCTGGGGTGTTCGGGAACCATTCCCGTAGAGGTTCTTGCTGCTCGGCATTTGCCTCGCCCTTGGGGCCAGCTGGGGCTTGGGGCCCTTGTTTGGCCCTGGGTAGGGAATGGTATTGTGCTGGTTAGGGCGTCAAAGTGTTGCGCGGCTTGCCACCTAAGCGGCGGCCGGTTTCTGTTGCCTCTGAAGACCGTGTACTTTTGCGGGGTTTTCTTTTGTTTTTAATTTTTCATGCCTGGTGGGGGTCTGCCTAAGGTGGTTATAGTTCCACTGTAGTGTTTGGCGGCCCTCTGCTAGGCCCCCGTGATTGTACACGTCTCAGGGGTTTTCAGTGCTATAATCTACCCTCTTGTTATGTTTGGGTTTCTTAACCAGTTAGCAACACCTTGCCCGGGCTTCCCGTAGTTGTTACCCCTACGGGCCCTGGAAACCCCTGTCTGGGCTCGGGGGAACATTGCATGTGTCTTCCGGGTTCCAACCCGTCTTGTACGGGATCGTTGGTTGCTGTGCCCTTGTCTCCGGGTGACAGTCGCCATTTTTACCTCCGTCATGCTGCCTGTTGGGTCACTGACACCTTGACCCGGAGTCTTGCGAGAGATTCTCTGCTTGTTCTCCAGTACTCTCCTGATGTTATTACTGTTCAGAGTACAGGCGGCATCCGTGTTGCAAGCTAGGTTAGGTTGCTGCAACATGCTAGGTTGGTTTCCCACTCGAATGCCCCATGGCCGCCCCGTTTGGTTAGGTGCTGTTCGCCCCTTTCCCTCCATGTTCCCGGCTCCGGACCGTCTGCGGGTTTCGGGGTCGGGGCGGGTTTAGTTGCGGCAGAGACTCGGGCAGTTTTCGGGGGCTGCCCCGTTCGGGTTGGGGACGGAGGTTTGAGCCTGTGCCTCCTGCCAAGGCTTCTGGGTCTTTACCAGCGGCCCTTTCTTGTTGCCTTTCCCATGGACTCTTGCTTTTCTTTAAGGGCAGAGGGCTTGGAGGACGGCTCTGCCCCGGGGTCTCTGTTGTTGGTTCCCGGGGCTGTGGGGGTTGCCTGCTAGCAGTTCTGGGGCGGTTTTGCCCCTGCCGGGGTTTTTTTTCTGCTGTTGGGCGACGTTTTTCGCCCATCCAGTCTGCTAGCTTCCCACATTTGCTGGCGTGTTTTTGTGTATTTAGCGTCAGTCACAGCCCCTGCTGGCGGCCATTTTCGTCTGCCGGTTTCACGGCGTGGCCACTAGGGCAGCGTTGCGGTTTGTTTACATGCGTCTGGGTGTGCGAGCGAGCGTCTCGGGTGAGTTTTCAAAATTTTTCAGGGTTTTTGTTCTCCTGTTGTCGTTTCTTTGTTTTTTCTGGTGTTTTCTTGCCGTTGCCTTTTCCTCTGGGAACGTTTGGGTGTTGATTTTACAACGGGTTTTTCCAATTTTTCTGTTTCGGGTCTGAGCCTTTGGGTTTAGGCTCAGTGCCTCTGGCTGTATGCTTGCTCCCACACCTTGTCCCTCGGTTTTTCGGTCTGTTGGGACCGTTTTCCTAGGGGGTTCTGCTGGGGGCTGTGCTTTGACTTTCAGTGGTGTACTCCGCCGGCAAATGTGGTGGTTTGGGCTCCCCCTGGTTCGATTCTGGGTTCCTTTGGTTCCTTGGTTTCGTTCTGGAGGTTTCTTCCTCTTGGGCCCCCTTTTGTGGGTTCAGGGGACTTTGTTTCCTCGTGTGACCCGGTTCTGCCTTCTGAGGTTCCGGGGTCTTCCTGGCTTGCAGACTGATCTTTTTGGGTCTTGGCACATGTTGTGGTTGTGCTGGGACTTTGCGGTTTTGCTGTCGAGGTGGGCCTTTTGATGCTGTTTTGTGCCTTCTTTGCCTGGCCGGCGTGGTGCTCTCTGCCCACTAGTCGGCGACTTGTACTTTACAAAATATGTCCTCACCTAGTTGTGCTTGTGGGTGTTGAGCTCTGGCTCTTTGGTCCCGCCTCTCAACCGTCTAACAGGTAATTATTTTATTTAATAATTCTGTATAGGTTCTATTATAATTCTGTATAGTTCTGTATAATTAATAATTCTGTATAGGTAATTATAGGTGTATAGGTTTCTGTGCCTATTGGGCTCTATCATGTCTACATGTGACATTGTATGGGGGTCAGCCTCGTTACTTGTGTGTGGAGTCTCCACATTACTTCCTAGTGCTTTCCCGTTACCGTTCTGACACTAAAAAAAAAAAAAAAAAAAAAAAAAAAAAAAAAAAAAAAATATCTGTGGCTCTTTTGGGTACTCAGTTTCCGCCTGTGTCCCCTAGTACGTGTGCCCCTTGTGTTACATAGCCTGTCCTTATCAACCCTGTCGATTCCCTTGGGTATCTTGAATGTGGTGATCAGGTCTCCCCTCACTCTTCGTCTTCCGGCGAAGTGTGGTTTAATTCCCGTAGTCTCTTCTCATGACTTAGGTAGTGTACTTTTTCTTTCGGAAGGGGTTCTGTTCCTTTCTCTGTTGACTGGGAGCTGGGGGAGCAGCTTGCTCTGTTGCCTCTCGCATGGTCCCGCTGTTGGTGGGCGCTTTGGGTTGTCTTCCGGCGTCTGCTGGCATCGGAGGACGGCTTCTCCCCCTTGGGGGGGTTCAGAGCTGGCGGGGTGGGCTTCTTCCCCTGCGCTTCGTCTTTTCCTCTTCGTGGGGCGTGGTCGATCCGCCCCATCCTTCTGGGTTTCCGTCTGCTCTTTGCAGTCATGAGCTTTTCCCGTCTGCAGTTCTTCTGGACTTCTTCAGTCTGCGCCCTGGATCCTATGCTCTCCTCAGAGGACTGTTGTCTCCTGTTCGGATTCTGTTGGGTCCGGGTGCATGGATGGTGGCCCTGGACCTCCAGGTCACTTCTTGGCTCGTTCCTCTCCAGTTTTTCTGGGACTAGCACGGTTGGTGGTGGGGCTTCAGGTTTGCTGTTTTTATTGCCTTCCCTATTTTGTAAGGGGCACTTCGTATACTTTTTGCATCTTTACCGGATCTTAGTGCTCTGTCTGAGTCTGAGATTCGGTGTCTGGCCTACCTCGACGACTGGCTGGTGTGGGCTCCCAGTCAGTCCGCTTGTCTGCTCGCCAGGGGGTGGTTCTTTCCGGATCGCCGGGTTTGGTTTCCTGGTGATCTGGAGGTTTTTCCATCTGTTTCCGTCTCGGGTTTGGACCTGGGCCTTGTTTAAGGCTCTTGGGCCCCTCATTGTCTTCCCTCCAGAAGTGTTTACTGCGGCTGTAATCCCGCCTTCGGCTGTTCAGGAGGGGTCCCGGGTTGCTCAGCGGTTGCTGGGGCGGTTGTGCGGGGAGTCTGCACTTCGGAGTGCTTGTCAGCCCTCGGAGTCGGGTTTGGCTACGGCGTCTGTTGGTTCCTGCGGAGACTCCCTTCCGCCTCTTGCTTTCATTGGGTTCCTCCGGGAATCTTGTGTTGGTGCTGCATCACCAGCTTCCTCTTTGGGGTTTTTGGGGTTCCGTGCCTTGGCACCTCCCCGAGCCTTCGCTCGATGTGTTCACGGACGGGTCTCTCGGCTGGGGCTTTGTGACCAGTGCTCACCAGGTCGGCCGAGGTTGATGGAGTCTGTCTGTCCGTCGGGCTCACAGCACGGTTCGGGTGTTCATGGCTGTCTGGTTGCGCTTCGGAGGGTTTGGGTCACTAGGTACTCTATCATTCAGCTCTGTTCGGACTGTTCTCTGGTGGTTCTTGCCGGAGCCACAGGGGTTTGGCTAACCGTGAGGTTCGTGTCCGGGGTGTGCCCTGCGTCCTGGCGGACAGCTGTCTCGATTCATTCCTCTTCGTGCGTTGGCAGTTGTCGCCGATTCGTTTTGTTGGCTCTGTCGGGCGTATGGACTCCTGGCCATGGACGTCTTCGGGTCAGCGTGGTCTAGGCGTCGGCCCATTTTGTGGCGCCCTTTCCCACCTGCGATGACTTCACGGTGGATGCTTTCGGCGGACTGGTCGAGGTGGGGGGTACCTGTTCCTCTTCTCCCGGTCCAGCTGTTGCTTCGGATTCTGGCTCGGTTGCAGCCCATTCCCACGAGAACAGTCCTTATGGTTCCATGGTGGCCGGCCTGGCCTTCATTTCAGGCGCTGCTTGATAGGTGTCCGTACCCGGGCGTTTTTCCTAAGGCTCCGCCTCTTTCAGCAGGCCGAATCGGTCCTGTCCCGTGACTGGTTCGGCCTTCTTCTAGGCTCTTCGCGTCTGGTATTTGACGCGGGTATCACCATCTCTATGGTGTTCAGGTGGCTTTGTTGACGGTGTCCCACCTGCGAGCTTCGTCTTGGCGACAGTATGACGTTTCATACGTTTTCTCGTGTTTTGTTTCCCCTCCGGCCTGCTCATGCGTCGCCTGAGCCATCCTGGTCCTTGTTCAGGGTGCCTTCTTATCTTCCCCTCAGTTTGTGGTAGCCCCTTCGGTTCAGTTTCCTGCTCTTTGGTACTGGTGGTAGCTTTATAGGTGTGCAGCCTTTCTCTGTCCTGGCGACGGTCGAGACGGCTGCTTTCCGGAGGGGTTCTTGGGGTATTGGTACTTGATTGGTTTGGCCGGGGGGTGCGTCCTGTGTTGTCCGGTTGTGCTTTTTGCTGTTGCCGGCGTACTGTGTCTGGGGATGCGCTGTGGTTGATCCGGTTCCTTCGTTCCCTGTTTTCAGGGCTCGGGTCTCCCAGGTCGTCCTCAGTGTTTTCATTCTTCCAGCCTGCGGTCTGTCTTTGCGCCCGTGCTGTTCTGAGGTTTGCAGCTTTTGCCGCTGTGTTGGTGACGTCTCGGGCTCATTTCGGGCGCAGGGAGTTGTGGGTCGCACAGGTTCTTGGCCGCCCATCCTTGTGCGCATCTGCTCTTGGGCGTTCTTGTTGCCTTGGGTCGCAGGTTTGCGACCGGTTGTCTTGGCTTTGCGTTGCAGAGTTTGTGGCGGCCGCCTCCCGGGTTAGCCCTTTCTTTTCCATCTCATTGGGTATGAAGCTCCAGGGAGCCGTAGGGGCTCCCACAGAAAACCAGCGTTGAATGTAATGAAACGCCATTTTCTGGGTGAGCCCCGGAGGCTCCCTGGAAACCCTCCCTCCCACCGGTCGGCGGTTTTTTCGCGTTGGTTGAAGCTTAGCTTCAGAACTGGAGCTTGGCATCCGGCGCGGTAGGTCCGGGGCTCCCCCTCCCCCTCCCGAGGCGGGGAGGGCTGCGCGGACGATCGGCGCGGCAGTAAAGTGTGATGTTTGCTTGTTTGCTAGTTCCTTGGGATTGTAGGGAGTTTTCTACCTCTCTGTTCGGTTTTTGTTGTAGTTTCTTACCATGTGGGGTTTGTTTTGTTACGCCTACCTTTCTGGGTGCCTAACCCCGGTCGATGGCAGATAAGGAAAACCCCCAACCATATGGGGTTTTCCAGGGCCATTGCTCCCTGAAACCTCTCTGAAGGGGCCAGGTTCTGGCATTGGTCCCCTGGTAGGTCTGTACTCCTTAGCTAATGTCCCGGTCTAATATAACATACATTAGCCCGATAAGCTCCAGGGAGCCTCCGGGGCTCACCCAGAAAATGGCGTTTCATTACATTCAACGCTGGTTTTTTGGCAAAATTTTAAAATATTTGTTAAAATTCTATTTATTGTGCTATTATTATGGGACTAGTTTTAAAATGCGTGCCTTTTGATTGCAAACAATTTGATATCAAAATGAAAGATGTAACATGAAAATTTATGTTAGATCACTGAAAGATATAAATAATTTTGTGATGATTTTGTCACAATCATGATAATGATTTGATGTGATGTGACATGGCATCACATCACAACTCATCAAATCATCATGATGATGATTTGACATCACAAATCATCATGATGATTTGACGTGATGATTTTCATCAACCTTTACAAGATTGAAAATATGATGAGCGTCCAAACTTAAAATATTTGTTAAAAGTCCAGTTATTGCTCTATTATTATGGGACTAGTTTTAAAATACGCGACTTTATATTGCAAACAATTTGATACCAAAATGAAAGACGTAAGACGAAAATTGATGTTATCAAACTGATCAGGTATACACATTAGGCTGCTGTGTGCAAATTGGTGCTTATTCACGGGTAAATTAGGCTTTGCTGTAGGGAGTCACGCCGGGCTTTTGGACATTATATGCATAATCACCTGCAGGGAATTTCATTGTAAACACAATGATACCAAAACGAATGACGTAGCACGAGAATTAGGGTGAGAAAACTGAAATGACATTTTTTTTCATCATAAATGACTGACATCATCATTTTCATCATAACTGAAATTAAATTTTTTCATCATAAATGTCAAAAGTATGAAGAAATATCTGAAAGTTGGTTCTCCACAGAGTACACTTTTATATTAACATTAAAATATAAAAGTATGTATATAATCTAAAAATTATATCTATATTAATAAGATAAAGTATCAAGTAATCAGTACACATTTTACTGATTTTGTGCGCTCACGGGTAACTTTTGCCGACTTTAAGCTTTGCTGTTGAGTAGTCACACAGGGATTTTGAACATTATATGCATATGCACCTGCAGGGAATTCTATTGCGAACACAATGATACCAAAACGAACGACGTAGCACGAGAATTAGGGTGAGAAAACTGAAATGAGTATATTCATTTCGGTGTCGCCAAGAGCTCACCTGCACACCGGGAGCTTGACCTCTAAGATTGAGGAGCGCATGCAGGGAGTGTGAAAGTGTTAATTATTCAACACATTCCAGTAATTCTCAATTTTTTCATCATAAATGTCAAAAGTATGAAGAAATATCTGAAAGTTGGTTCTCCACAGAGTACACTTTTATATTAACATTAAAATATAAAAGTATATATATAATCTAAAAATTATATCTATATTAATAAGATAAAGTATCAAGTAATCAGAACTATTAAGCAACAAACTCACATTGTTGCTTTCTTTAGCGGAGGGCTATGGTTCCCTGGACCGGTCTTTTGCTCGTCGGGCACGTGGAGGAGGAAGAAATCGTCCAAGTCTTTTAGCATCTGAGTCTTCAGAGAGAGAGCGACCTGCTTCACCATCAACCACTTCACCAGACATCAAGCCCCAACTTCCTGATCACAACAGACCAAGGTGAGCATTGTAATTACCTAATTTGCAGTTGCAGAATGAGAGGTATGTTCATGGTGATCCATCTCAATATTACTCTTTATCATATGATGCTTTGAAACTACAAATGATTTTGGCATCCACCACCTTCTCACTTTAACCCTTACACTGCTCAGAGGTCCTGGGGACATTTACACCCCTGTGCGCAAGAAAAAAAAAATTCAACATTTTTTTTTCGTCTTCTAAACATGTTAATTTGTGTCCCCTGAGCACGGGAAAAATAAAAATAAATCGTAGGTGACATATTTTGGGCGCAATTGACCGAGGAAGTCTGGCAAAAAGTGGGCGTTGACAGAGCAGTCGTCTGACCCGGTCAGCGTCACCCTCGCTGACAGGTGGGAGTTGCCACAAAGATATTATTACCTAATTGGTTTCAATGTCTCCGATTGATTTTTCCTTAGTTTTTTTACAGTAATATTATTCAATAGTGTGTATTGTAATATATTATATAATAAAAGTGGTGAATAATCGCTATACTCAAAAGTATGATGTGCATATTAGTGATTCAATTATTATGTTTATAAAACAATAAACAAATAGTTTTGCAGCTATTACACTCTATACGCAGGTTATATATAAGTATCTGCATGTTTTGGTCACCGTAACGAACCACTAAGTTGGTATTGAGAGTCGAAAAGCAACGAGGAGTTACCGCCACACACCAGCTAGCCACTCGCTGCCACTCCCTCAAACACACGCACTAAACTTTCTTCCCCAACAATACCATTTGTGGTATTATTACACTATATACAGACGTTATATATAAGTATGTATATGTTTTGTTCACCACAACTGTACAGCTAAGCTGATATAGTTAGTTCAGGCACTAAGAGTCGTCGCTATACACAGATGGCGGCTGGCGGCTCCCTCACTCATTCAAGGTCACACGCACTAAACTTTCTCCCCCAACAATACTGTTTGCAGTGTTATTACCCTATATACACATATTATATATAAGTATCTACATGTTTTATGCACCGTAACTGTACACCTAAGTTTGTAGTGCACCCAAAGAGCATAGTGGCCACCCTCTAAACAGCTAGACAAATCGTGCTGACGACATCATCTCCGTCACCCATATGGCTCCTCCCAGCATAATCCTTTTGCTGTTATTACACTAATACACACATTATATATAAATATCTACATTTGTGTTCACCAGAGAGAACCACTGACCTGGTATGGTGAATGCAAACAATAACAGCTAGCCACACAGTCAGTAAATGATGCTGTCTCCCTCCGTGTCTCAGCATCACTCCTCCCACAGCGTTAATTATTACAACAATCCTGCTATTATCACAACCCTGGTTATTTATATCACAGTCATGGGTCATCTGTAATATTGTCATCGCTAAATAATAACAATTATATATTTATTTTGACATTTTTCGGCGATGCTGTGGTCACAAGCTGAACAGCAATGCTGTTCGCTCATGCTGCGTGCGCCAGCCTTGGTTGCTCCAACAGTACTGTGCCTCTCACACCTGAGAATATTGCCCACGATTTAAAAAAAAAATGGCGTCTGTTTACAAGAGCCCTGAGGAAGCTACTGTGAACCCCGTGTAGCCGCGGGCCATTTGAATCGGGCCTGGCACCCTATGGCATATATATACGCCATGCGCACCGTGGGACGTTACTCAGGGCGTATATATACGCCATGCGCAGTTTAAGGGTTAATTGTTCCAACTTTCTTCAACTCTCTAAAAGAGAAATTCTCTTATATTTTATCAGAACCTTTATTTCCATAATTTAAATCAATATATTTTGTCTTGTTCTTGAAGTTGCAGGTTTCAAAATTACTTCTTATCAATTTCTTTTACTGTTTTGTTCATAGTGATAATATCTCCTCTTCTCCTGTTATCTTCCAGCCTTGCCATGTTTATTACTTCCAGCCTCTCCGTGTAACTCATATTCTTAACTTCTGGGAGCAATTTAGTAGAATGACTTTGCAACCTTTCTATTTTATAATAATAATAATAATAATTATAATTTATTTAAAAAATACACATAAGAATATTATATAGCAATATTCAAAGTATGTACTTTGTATAAGTGTATAAGGCCACCAATATTCAAAGTGCTTCAGGCATAACTTAAATTAATATTGTACAGTGAAGTTATTTAACCCCTAGAATGGCAATAATTGTATATATACAATTTATTGTGTATGTACTTTTTAAAGTACTACATAAGATTTAAAAGTCCTGTGGCTACACAGGCTTCACATCAGCTTCCTCAGAGCTCCAGTAAACAGACTGCACTTACCCAAAAAAAAATTAAAAATCATGGGTAATATTCCTGGGTGTGAAGGCCTAAGCACTATGTGAGCAACCAAGGCTGGTGCACACAGCATGAAGCTAACAGCACTGTTGTTCAGCTTGTGAACACAGCATCGCTTAAAAATGTAAAAAAAACAGTGTTGAATGTAATGAAACGCCATTTTCTGGGTGAGTCCTGGAGGCTCCCCGGAGCTTACTAGGCTGATATGCTAATGTCAGACTTTGGCATCAGTCATGTGTATGGAGTTCTTATGGGCCTACCAGGGACCATGAGACAGAACCTGGCCCCCTCTAGAGAGGCAAGGGGAGCAATGGCCTATAGAAACCCCCGTGTGATTGGAAGCATTCTATGTCTGCCATCGACTGGGTTAGGCACCCAGAAAGGTAGGCGTCCCAAAACAAACCTCTATTCTGGTGAAAATTGCAACCAAAAGCCGAACGAGTGGATAGAACTCCCCAAACAAACACGAGCAAACTAGTATGATGTCACCTGTCGTCGCGCCACTGTCTGTGCAGCTCCCCCCTCCCCGGGAGGAGAAAGGGGTAGCCCCAGACCCACTGCGCTGGCGATCCACACCCCACTTCTGAGACTGGATGTCAAAACTTGCGAAAAAAAATGCCAACTGGAGAGAGGGAGGGATGCCGGGGAGCCTCCGGGACTCGCCCAGAAAATGGCGTTTCATTACATTCAGCGCTGGTTTTCTGGGGCGAGCCCTTATGGCTCCCCGGAGCTAACTACCCATAGAGGGAAAGAATAGGGACTTACCCGGGAGGCGGTTGCTGCTCACTCCTCAACCCAAAGTTGAGGCAACTGGCTGCATCCGCCGACCCAAAGCGACACAGGCCCGACTGGGCCCAGGAACGTTTACAAGGTAACGAGCAGCCAGGAACCTGTTCGACTGCCAAAATCCCCGCTCCTGAATGTCAGCCTAGGACATATTGCCAAAAACGGTGGCAAGAGCTGCGAACTTGCGAACGTCATGGGCATGGGGATGGACCGCAGGCTGGCTAGCCCTAATAACCCTGTGAACGACCTGGGAGACCCGCACCCTCAAACAGGGAAGAAAGGAAATCGGATCAACTCAAAGCGCGTCAACGGACACAGAAGCCGTGGCCCACAAATAATGGCGGAGAGCCGCAACCGGACGCAAAACACGATGCACCTCCGGCCTTACCAACCAAGCATCAACAACCCAGGAACCCCTCTGGAAAGCAGCAGTGTCATTCTTATCCTGAAAGAAGGAGAACGCTGCAGACGAACAAACCGATTACTCCAACTGTTGGAGCAGAAACCTCTGCTCCGGAGGAGAGCATGAAGCTCACCTACCCGACCCCCAGAGGCCAATGCCAACAGGAAAAGAGCCCTCGAAAAATAATCCGGAACCGAAGGAGCCACAACAAAGCGAGGAGAAGAAAGAAAAGAGAGCACTCTGTCCAATGACCAGGACGGCTCAGGCGGCGCATGAGCAGGCCAGAGGTGAAACAAGGTTTCACAAGACATTTCGCAAGACAGCTTGCAAAATGGCGCAGACGTGACATCAATTCCGAAAGCAAGCTGAAGCGGCTCCGCCAGTGCTGCACAATACAAGGCGACAGTGTTAGGCATAAGGAGACAGTCCTGGAACAACCAAGAGAGAAAGGACAGCACCACCCTAACAGATAGCGAAGTACAATGACGAAGACGTAAGAAGAACCGGAAGGACCGCCAGGAAACTTCATTCTGCCGCCGAGACGAAGCCCACAGGTGGGACACTAATAAGGAAGCCAACTGATCACCATAAAGATGATGATAAACTCGAGTAAAAAATACCATACGCGAAGACTCGAGGAGAAGATCGAACCATCCACGTGATGTACCGATCCGATCTGCTGGAAGAGGCGGAGCCATGGAAAAACCTCTGGGTTCAGACACCGAGCAAGCAGCGCCTGAAACAATGGCTAGGACCAAGCCATGGTTTCAGGCGCTGTCCATGACCAAGGGGCCAAGAGGACAACTCTCCCCTGGTAAGTCTCCAAGCGAGTCAGGACCTGGAGCAACAGCTAAACCAGGAAAAAGAGGTACAGGAACCCCCACCTCGACCAGTCCTGCCGAAAGGCGTTGACCCCGATGGCCTCGCAGTTGAGAAAGGGTGCCACATACAAGGGAAGGCGCCGCGACCACGCCGATGCAAAGAGGTCCACCTTGGGGCGTCCGAACAACTGGCAAAGGCTACGGAAGGAGTTGGCATCGACCGTCCATTCCGTGGAGAGGGGAACGAAATGAGACAGGCTGTCGGCCAAGACATTGGACACTCCCTCGCACTTGAACTGCCAGGAGAGCCAAACCCCGAGAACTTTGCAGACGAGTCACCCGAAGCGACCAGCGCCAAAGAGCCAAGGACCGCATCGAAACCCCCCCCCCCCCCATGGTTCAGACAATGAACCACCGGGAAGCAGTTCGAATGGAGCCGGATCGTTGACCCGTAGGCGACTCGAAGCCTCTGAAGAGCAAACCACACCCCCGCGAACTCCCGCACAGTGCTGTGGGTTTGATTGAAGGACGAACCCCACCGTCCCTGGCCGGCCTGGTGAGCACTGGTCACAAAGCCCCAACCGAGAGACGATGCGTCCGTGAACCTCGAAAAACCCAAAAGTCAGCGACGCAGCAACCGACGCAAAGCCCCCGTGATCCGAACCCAGCGATCGCGAGAGAGGCGGAAGGGACATCCCCGAAGGAACCACAACAGCCAATGAAGCCAAACCCGACCCAGCGGGTAGACCAGCATCGCAAAGTTCAGGCTCCCGCACAGACCCTCGAGCAACCGCTGGGTGACCCGGGAGCCCCCCAGAAGCAGGCACATGCGGGACCGCAGCCGCAGAAGAGACTCCGGAGGAAGAGACAAGGAAGCGGTCCGAGAGTCCCACACAAGGCCCAGCCAGGTCTGAACCTGGGAGGGAAGCAGATGGGACTTCCTCCAGTTCACCAAGAACTCGAATCCGGCGAGCTGAGAAAGAACCAGATCCCGGGCCAGCAGACAAATGGACTGGCTGGGAACCCAAACCAGCCAGTCATCAAGGTAGACCAACACCCGAACACCTAACAGACGCAGACGCACGATCCGCATGAGGTGCGTGAAAACACGAATTGCCAGGTTCAAATCGAACGAAACAAATCGAGACAACGAAAGTGGTAAGCATGAAGCTCCACAACAAAACCGAGCCAGTCCCTGTTTCCCAGATGAATCGGGATGTGCCACTAAGCGTCCCGGAGTTTCAGATACATCATCCAAGTGCCCGGCTCCAACAGGAGTCGAACCTGGGACAGTGTGGTTATCTGAAAGGAGGGGCAACAAACCCAAGGGTTCAGACAGGACAAGTCCAGAATGAACCGCAGGTCCGCGCCGTCCTGTTTCAGGACTGGAAACAGACAGGAAACCCATCTGAGGGACGTCGTCGTTTCGACCACGCCCAAGCGAACCCACTCCAAGATGACCTGACATAGCGCAAGGGAAGAAGCCTGCCCCGCCAGCCCCGAACCCCCCACAGGGTAAGGGGGCCACCCAACGCCATTGGAGGCCATGCGAAACGACCAGAAACGCCCACGAATCGTGGGACCAGGCGTGAGCGAACAGCGCAAGCCTCCCCCCCCCCATCACCCTGTCAATGGGGTGAACCACGAAAGGGCCAGGGCCCCTTACGTGACCCATAACCTCGCATAGAGCGAACACAGCCACGACCAAATGAAGGCAGGGGCCACCCGCACCGCAGAGAGTAGAAAAACCCTGGCGGGGTCCAGCGGAGCCCAAGGTCCCCAAGGCAGCTCCTCCCCAACCCCAGGGTCCTCCTCTGCAGGACCCGGGGCCGATTCCTCCACCCAAGCACTGACCCCACTAGACAAGGCTGGGGCAACCGTAGAAGCCAGATAGAATGAGGCCCACTGGTCAGACCCAGAGGCTTCGGCCGGGGAAGGAGACTCGAATGCCTCTGTCACCACACCGGAAGTTGCTCGAGTCTCAAGACCAACTAACCCCTGCCCCGACTCTGAAACCCTCAGAGGTTTCGGGGCTGGAAGCAGGGGAGGGGGACCAGAATGAACAACAGAAGGGGAAGGACTAGGTGGTGCGGACCGAACCAGGGTCGAAGCGACCCCTCACCCCCAAGTCCGGGTCCCTGTAAGCAAAACGGGGCAGCCGCACGGCATCCGGGTGAGCAACCAACCGAGCGCGTTGCAACAGATGAAACGTACAATGCAACGCCTGCGCAGCCTGTACCCGAAAATAATCATCCACAGATGGGGTAAATTGAGCCACCAGCAAGTAGCAATACTCACAGGACTCAGGGTCGAAAGTGTCACCGACCCAACAGGCTGCGTGTCGGAGGCAAAAACAGTGAGGGTCGTTCTGAGACAAGGGGACCCAACAACCCTCAAACTCGCATGAAGAGAGAGGAGACCCTGGGGTCACATCCATTGGACCCCACGTGTCCCCTAGGGGATTCCCAGGGTCCTGAGTGTTTACTTGAAGAGGACTAGCGCTCAGGTAAACCCAGGCAGGGTACTGCTAACCGGCGCCCAAAACTACCAAACAGTCTAAAGCTGTCTGTTTTGGGCCACCACCAAGTATCAGGGTGAGGCCAAACACCAGTGGCAAATAGGGCAGAAACCCCCCCCCCCCCCCACCACCAAGGCAAAAACAAAAAGAAAAACAAAACCTTGCAAGAGGACAACATACCCCAAGGAACAGGGCCGGCCGCTATGATAGGTGACAAGAAGCTGCACAGCACCCTGCGCCCCTTATCAGTGCAAAAACTACTTTTTACCCTAAGGTAAACTAGAGAGACAAAACACCCAAGTACCCAAAGGGCGGCCGAAAAACCGAGCAATTAAATGGACCCACAGAGGCAGACCCCGAGGAACTTGTGGAAGGTAACCCCAACTCCAAGGGCAGTATTTACAAGGCACCTAGGGAAGGGAACCCTAGGCGCATGCAGCCTGAGTACTGAGGAATAACTCCTGGCTCTCACACCACTGGAGTACAGCCGGCACACACAAGGCACAGCGCCGCAAAAAGACTTTAGCCAGAGCACACAACCGAGCCGATAGCATCAGCCTCAAGAACTGGCGTGTGGATTGCCGGCGTGGTGGGTCTGGGGCTACCCCTTCCCGGGGAGGGGGATGTTGCTCAGACTGCGGTGCGATGACGGGTGATGTCATACTAGTTTCCTTGTTTTTGTTTGGAGAGTTCTATCCACTCGTTCAGCTTTTGGTTGCAATTTTCACCAGAATAGGGGTTTGTTTTGGGACGCCTACCTTTCTGGGTGCCTAACCCGATCAAATGTTTATTTAGGTAAGGTACATACATACAAGAGATTTTACAAAGAGTGATGGATTTATAGATAGGGCTAGTACATACAATGCCTAAAGCCACTATTACGCAAAGCGTTTCGGGCATGAAAAACTTAAATGACTAAAGCTTAATACTAATTGTGCATAAAGAATAAAATGAGTTGAGAACAAATAAAAAAAAGAGATAAAAAAGGGGGGAATATGGCTGAAAAAACAGCACAAATACAATTCTGTTGACAAACAGCATCATATAAAAAAAAAAGACATTGGTTGACAATAGAATGGTAAGGTAGGTTACAGGGAATTTATTAGGTATAGCTTCGTTTTTATCTTAAACTGGTTGAGAGAGGTACAGTCTTTAGCATGGTTGGGAAGGTCATTCCACATTCTGGGTCCCTTGATTTGTAGAGCATTTCTTGTTTGATTAAGTCGTACTCTAGGAATATCAAAACTGTATTTATTTCTGGTGTGGTGCTCATGGGTTCTGTTACAACCTTCTATGAAGCTTTTGAGGTCAGGATTGGCATTATAGTTCAGCATTTTATATATGTATAATACACATGAGAGAATGTGCAGTGACTTAATATCTAACATATTCAGAGATTTGAGTAGGGGTACCGAGTGATGTCTAGGGGCCAGAGTTGGATATTGTCCTAATAGCAGCTTTGTGTTGAGTAATTAGAGGACGTAAATGATTTTGGGTAGTAGAACCCCAAGCACAAATACCATAGTTGACATATGGATAGATGAGGGAGTAATAGAGTCACCACGGCAGGGTGGGGTACATAATATCTGATCTTAGAAAGAATGCCAACAGTTTTTGAAACTTTTTTTATATATTTAAAATGTGTCCCTGGAAATTCAGCTTGTGGTCAATGAGAATGCCAAGGAATTTGCCATCTAATTTGTTACAAATTTGGGTATTGTTTATTTTGAGATTTATTTGATTAGAGGATTTATTGCCAAACAGAATATAGAAAGTTTTGTCAATGTTAAGGGTGAGTTTGTTGGCAGTTAGCCAAAGATGGACTTTATTTAGCTCAGTATTTACTGTGGCATTTAGAGCAAGGGGGTCAGGACTGGAGTAAATGAAGGTTGTGTCGTCAGCAAATAGAATTGGTTTGAGGTGTTGGGAGGCATTTGGAAGGTCATTAATGTAGATGAGAAAGAGGGGAGGGCCAAGTATGCTGCCCTGAGGAACACCAATGTTGATGGGTAGGGTGGGAGAAATTAAATTATTCACAGAAACATACTGGAGCCTGTCAGTAAGGTAGGATTTGAGGTATTGCAGGGAGTATCCTCTGACTCCATAATGATGTAATTTAAGAAGAAGGTTTTGGTGGTTGACAGTGTCAAAAGCCTTATGCAGGTCCACAAATAACCCAACAGGGAACTCATTTTTATCAAGAGCTGAATGAATCAAGTTAAGCATACTAATAAGTGCATCGTTAGTGCTTTTTTGGGGATCTGAAGCCATATTGGCAAGAGCTAAGTATATTGTGTTTGGCTAGATAAGAGTAAAGCTGCTTGTAGATTAGTTTTTCAAAATTTTTTGACAAGTTAGGCAGGATTGATATAGGTCTGTAGTTGTTAACATCTGTGAGATCACCACATTTGTGTACAGGGGTAACTCTCGCTTTTTTTAGGATATCTGGAAAGGTTTGGAGTTCAAGTGACTTGTTGAAGAGCAATGCAATAGCAGGGGCTAAAATTCTGGAGGCTTTTTTGTAAATTAAAGTTGGTATCTCCTCAAGGGCACTAGACTTGGTTTTAAAGGAAAGGATTATCTCATTGACGTCAGTGGAATTAATAGGCTTTAGGTACAGAGACTGTGGATAGTTACCTGTAAGATAGTCCTTAACATCAGTACTGGAAGATGGAATATCATTTGCAAGGGATGACCCAATGGAAGAGAAGAACCTATTGAACTCAATAGCAGAATCTGAGGCTGAAAGCTGACCATCGTTATTGGACAGGAGTGTTGGTTTGTTATTTAAAATCTTCTTTGATCCCAATATTTGTGAAATTGTGCCCTAAGTTTTTTTAATGTTGCTCTTTATTTGGGTAAATTTATCTTCGTAGTATTTAGTTTTGGCTCGTCTAATTATCTTAGATAGCAATAACGAGTAATTCTTTGAGAATTCTTTGGAGACAATTCCTAACCTATACTTCTTCTCAAGGTCATGTTTTTTATTAATGGATTTAAGTATTCCCTTTGTAAGCCAGGGATTGTTAAGCCTTCTGGTTGTGACTTGTTTTGTAAGCATAGGACAGTGGGTGTTATAAAGGCTAAGAGTTTTTTGAAGAAAAGATTGCACTGCTAGGTTGATGTCCCCTATGTTACCTAACTCGGACTCTTAGTTGACATTATCACATCAGTTATAAAATTGTCTATAGCAGTTTCATTGTGCAGCCTAAAACTTAACTTCCTTGATTCTAGAGGTGGTTTGCTAATGTTAGTTAAGAGAAATGTGGGGTAATGGTCTGTAGTGCTATCGGTGATTATACCTGAAGTAAGCGGAGAGGTTATGTTTGTCCAGATGTGATCTAGAGTCGTGGCAGTAGTATCAGTGATTCTAGTAGGTCTAGTGATTAAGGGTATGAGGAAGCAGGAATTCATACAGTTGAGGAAGCTAACAGCAGTAGGGTGTTCAGGCTCGATGGCAGACATAGAATGCTTCCAATCACACAGGGTTTTCTATAGGTTATTGCTTCCCTTGCTTCTCTAGAGGGGGCCAGGTTCTGGCTCATGGTCCCCGGTAGGCCCATAAGAACTCCATACACATGACTGATGCCAAAGTCTGACATTAGCATATCAGCCTCCGGGAAGCTGTAGGGGCTTTCCCCAGAAAATATATGTAACTGCTATTAGTTAGTGGTGAAAGTATTACAGAAGAGTCTATTGTGATAAAGACTGTACAATGTTCAGATATCAGTGAACATAATGCTGTTCAAGATGTCCACAGCACACTGCCATTGTTTAGTCCATCTGAGAATTTTCATATGACTTCTCATGTTCCTTTACAAAATAAACTTGTGGAAAATCATTAATTTAGAGGATTTAGTGACCAGGATTCTGATAATAACAGGATTGTGGTGAGAATTAGCAATGTGCATAGTATGGTGGGAGGAGGAATCTTGGTGAGGGGTGAGGGAGGTGGTGTTGTCAGCACTCTGTGTGTGGCGGCCACTGTTATTGTCTGGAGTCACCACACCAGTTTAGTGGTTCTTTATGGTGAACACAAATATAGATAATTATATATATAATGTGTGTATATACTGTAGTGTAAAAAACAGTATGCTAGCAGAAGCGTGTTGGTGAGGGAGACAGTGCCGTCAGTTCACTGGTGTTTGACTTGTTACATAGTGTATTGTAGCCATTATGTTGTTTGGACATCATATCAGCTTAGTTGTATGGTTATGGTGAACATAACATGCAGATAATTATATATAAGGTTTGTATATAGCGTAATAACAGCAAAAATATTCTATTATTGTTTTATGAATATAATAATTGAATCACTAATATGCACACCATACTTTTGAGTATAGCAATGGTTTACACATTTTATTTTATATAAAAATATCACTCTACACACTATTGAATAATAGTATGAATAATAAACTATTGAACAATAAACTGCAAAATAAAAGAGAAAAAAATCAATCTGAGACATTAAGAAATTAGGTAATACAGTGGAACCTCGGTTGACGAATGCCCCTCTTTACGAATTTTTTGGTTTACGAGCTCAGTTACTTCGTAAAATTCAACTCGGTATACGAGTTTTGCCTCGTTTGGCTAGTTTGTTGATACATGTATGGGTCGACTGAGCGCCTGGTTCCTGGTGGTATGGGCGAGGCGCACTTATGGTTACCAGTGTCTCCCGCCTAGTGGTGATTGCGTTTGAATATTGTGTTTGGGAGGACAATAGGAGGGATGGTGAGGGACTGGATGGATGGATGGATGTGTGGTGAGGGGACTGGATGGTGGTGGAACTGGATGGATGGATGAATGAATGGATGGTGAGGGGACTGGATGGATGAATGGATTGTGAAGGGACTGGATGGATGGTGAGGGGACTGGAAGGATGGATGGATGGTGAGGGGACTGGAAGGATGGATGGATGGTGAGGAGGACTGGATGGATGGATGGTGGGTAAGGGGACTGGATGGATGGTGAGTGGGGTCTGGATGGATGGCTGGTGAGGGGACTGGATGGATGGTGAGGGGACTGGGTGGATGGTGGGGGAACTGGATGTATGGATGGAGGGGAAACTGAATGGATGGTGAGGAGAACTGGATGGATGGATGGATGGATGGATGGATGGATGGTGGGGGGTGAACCGGATGGATGGCAGGTGAGTGGGACGGGGAGGCTGGTGGGGGGGGATGGGAAAGAAAATTTTTCAGAAATACCAGCCCTAGAATCATGTAAGGGAAGAACACATGGAGAGCAAGTGGGTGGGCAGGTGATAGAGTGAGTGGATGAATGAGCAGCAGAGCGGGTAGCAGTGTTCGGGCAGGTGTCAGTGTGCCGGCGTGCAGTAGTGAGATGGTTGGCAGAGTGAGCATTGTTGACCTGCAGGCAGCAGAACAAGTGGTTGCTGATGGTAGACAAAGGAAGCGGGTGGCAAATGGCCATCTCTTAGCCACTAAGGCTAAGAAGGTGGATGGCTGGGTGGGCACAAAGGGGGTGGTCAGGAGACAGTGAGTGGGCAGGTGAGTAGCAGGATGGGTGGTTAGAGTGGGTGGGTAGCAGAGCAGTCTGGAGACAGTGGGTGGGCAGGTGAGTAGCAGGATGAGTAGTCAGAGCGAGTGGGTGGGTAGCAGGATGGGTGGTTAGAGTGGGTGGGTAGCAGAGCAGTCTGGAGACGTGGGTGGGCAGATGAGTAGCAGGACGGGTGGTCAGAGTAGTTAGGTAGCAGTACTCGCCTAGTATACCTTGTGTAATTACCTAAGTGTAGTTACAGGATGAGAGCTATGCTCGTGGCGGTGTCCCGTCTTCCCAGCACATTTTTGTCATACAACGTTTTGAAATTACTGACGGTTTTGGCCTCCACCACCTTCTCACCTAACTTGTTCCAACGTCTACCACTCTATTTACAAAAGTGAATTTTCTTATATTTCTCCTGCAGGTTTGTTTCATTAGTTTAAATCTATGACCTCTTGTTCTTGAAGTTCCAGGTCTCAGGAATTCTTCCTTATCAATTTTATCGATTCCTGTTACAATTTTGTACGTAGTGATCATATCGCCTCTTTTTCTTCTAGCTTCTAGTTTTTGCATATTTAATGCCACTAACCTCTCCTCGTAGCTCTTGTCCTTCAGTTCTGGGAGCCATTTAGTGGCATGTCTTTGAACCTTTTCAAATTTGTTGATGTGCTTTTTGAGATATGGGCACCATGCAACCACTGCATATTCTAGCATTGGTTTATTTATTTATTTATTTATTTATTTATTTATGCATATACAAGAATGTACATAAGGAATGTGAGGATACAAATATGGTAATTACAGTCTTGTAAAGCCACTAGCACGCGCAGCGTTTCGGGCAGGTCCTTAATCTAAGAAAATTTTAAGGAGGTAAATACTTGCAAAATTTATAGACAAAAAATGATAACAGATTACATGGAATGAAAAAAAAGATGAGAGAAAATTATAGGTACAGTATATTAAAGCACATAGGTAGCTATGATTGATTGCAATGACAGCTTAAAATGGTAGTTGGCAACAAATTGGTAGGCACAATACAGCAGAAACAATATAAGATTGATTGCAATGACAGCTTGAATGGTAGTTGACAAAAAATTGGTAGTCACAATACAGCATATGGCTAGCACATAAAAGAAGACAGCAATGAACACAATGATAAGGTTGTTTGATATTACATAAAAGTTAGGAGATTGGGTAACACTAGGTACAGAGCAAATTTAAAGCTCAGTGTAGGAAACTAAATAGATGAAGTTAGGTACTTTTTGGTTTTGCTTTTAAATAAGGCAAAAGTTTTACAGTTTTTCAATTCACTAGGGAGTGAGTTCCATAGACTAGGTCCCTTAATTTGCATAGAGTGTTTACACAGATTAAGTTTGACCCTGGGGATATCAAAGAGATATTTATTTCTGGTGTGGTGATAATGGGTCCTATTACATCTGTCCAGGGAGAGTTTCAGAGCATGGTTTGCATTTAAGAACAGGGTTTTGTAAATGTAGTTGACACAAGAGAATGTGTGGAGGGAGTTAATATTTAGCAAGTTTAGAGATTTAAACAAGGGAGCTGAGTGTTGTCTGAAAGCAGAGTTAGTTATTATTCTGATAGCAGATTTTTGCTGTGTGATGATGGGCTTAAGGTGGTTTGCAGTGGTAGACCCCCATGCACAGATACCATAATTAAGATAGGGGTAGATTAGTGCATAATATAGTGAGAGGAGAGCAGAGTTAGGAACATAATATCTGATTTTGGAGAGTATACCAACTGTCTTAGAGACTTTCTTAGTTATGTGTTGAATGTGGGTGCTGAAGTTGAGTCTCTTGTCTAGGAATAGGCCAAGAAACTTGCCATCATTTTTATTACTGATGTTAATGTTGTCTATCTGTAGCTGAATTGCATTTGATGATTTGCTTCCAAATAAGATGTATGTAGTAAGTCTTTTCGATGTTTAATGTTAGTTTGTTCGTTGACATCCATAAGTGGACTTTTTTTAATTCATTATTCACAACATTATTTAGTGTATGTGGGTTGAGGTTTGAGTAGATAAGGGTAGTATCGTCAGCAAACAATATAGGTTTGAGAATATTAGAGACATTAGGCAGATCGTTTATATATATAAGAAATAGAAGAGGTCCTAAGATGCTGCCCTGTGGCACTCCAACGGTAATTGGTAGAGTGGAAGAAGTTGTATCATTGATGGTTACATATTGGTGTCTGTCACTAAGATAGGATCGGATGTAGTCAAGGGCAAGGCCTCGGATTCCATAATGCTGGAGTTTAAGTAAGAGGTAGTTGTGATTAACAGTATCAAAGGCTTTTCTTAGGTCAATGAAGAGTCCAATCGGAAACTCATTTTTGTCAAGGGCTGAGTAGATAATGTCAAGGAGACTAATGATTGCATCATTGGTACTCTTTTGGGACCGGAAGCCAAACTGGCAGGGGCTGAGTATGTCGAATTTTACGAGGTAGGAATAGAGCTGTTTGTAAATAATTTTTTCAAATATTTTTGATAGAATGGGTAGATTTGATATTGGTCTATAATTGTTTATGTCCGCCGGATTGCCTCCTTTATGGACAGGCGTTACTCTTGCTTTTTTGAGGATATCAGGGAAGGTGTGACACTCTATAGATTTGTTGAACAGTAGTGCTATGGGTGGGGCAAGGGTATGGGAGGCTCTCTTGTACACAATGGACGGAATTTCACTGGTGTTCCCTGCCTTGGTTTTTAGAGAGTGTATGATGGACACAACATCTGCCGGGCTGATTGGTGAAAGGAGAAGAGAGTTTGGATAGCTGCCTGAGAGATATGTGTTAATATGTGTCTGAGTCTGTGGGATTTTACTGGCAAGATTAGCACCAACCGATGAAAAGAAACTATTAAATTCATTTGCCATTTCTAAATCAGTTGACGGTATATCCCCATCCTTGTAGAGTTTTATTTGGTTATGTGAGTGTTGTTTAGTTCCTAGGATACTAGAGATAGTTTTCCAAGTGTTTTTCATGTTGCCTTTTGCTTCATTGAATCTATTCACATAATATGCAAGTTTTGCCTTTCTTATGATACTGGTAAGCATTGATGAGTACCTTTTAGCTACTTCCTTTGAAACTAGGCCAATCCTAACTTTCTTTTCATATTCATGTTTCTTGTTGATTGAGTTGAGAATGCCACTTGTGAGCCATGGATTGTTTAATCTTTTGTCAGTTACTTGCTTTGTAAGAAGGGGACAATGAAGGTTGTAGAGGCTTAGAGTTTTGGAGAGGAAGAGGTTAGCTAATGAATTTATATCATGGGTATTATTGAATTCAGAATCCTAGTTAATATTGTGAAGTGCCTCTGTAAGATTGTCTAAAGCTGATTCACTGTGTAGCCTAAATGAAAGTTTCTTGCTTTTTGGTGGTGTTATGTCCATGTTCGCTATGAGAAAGGTAGGATAGTGGTCAGTTGTTCTGTCGTAGATTATACCAGATACAAGGGGAGCTGTTATGTTTGTCCATATGTGGTCCAAGGTAGTGGCTGATGTTTGAGTGACTCGGGTAGGTTTGGTGATAGTGGGGGTTAGCATACAGGAGTTTAAGAAAAGTCATGAACAATTTCTTTAGTATTTCACCATCCATGTATTTAAAAGCAATTCTGAAGATAGTAAGTGGAGCATAGACTCCTCACACAATGTTCTTAATATGGTCCTCAGGTGATAGTTTTTTGTCTAGAACCACCCCTAGATCTCTTTCTTTATCAGAATTCTTTAAAGCTTTCTCACATAATTTATAGGTTGTGTTTGGTCTATGTTCTCCTATTCCACATTCCATAACATGCCATTTATTCACATTAAATTCCATTTGCCAAGTGGTGCTCCATATACTTATTTTGTCCAGGTCTTCTTGAAGGGTATGGCAATCATCTAAATTTCTTATCTTCCCTATTATCTTAGCATCATCAGTAAATGTGTTCATATAATTCTGTATTCCATCTGGTAGATTGTTAATGTAGACAATGAACATTACTGGTGCAATTGAACTGAACTGAACCCTGTGGTATTCCACTTGTGACATTTCTCCAGCCTGATACACTGCCTCTGATTACAGCTCTCATTTTTCTATCAGAAATTTTTTCATCCATGGTAGAAGCTTACCTGTCATCCCCTCCAATATGTTCCAGTTTCCAGAACAACCTTTTAACCTATTACCAGTCTCCGTGGTGTAGTGGTAAGACATTCGCCTGGCGTTCCGCAAGCGCTATGTCATGGGTTCGTATCCTGGCCGGGGAGGATTTACTGGGCGCAATTCCTTAACTGTAGCCTCTGTTTAACGCAACAGTAAAATGTGTACTTGGATGAAAAAACGATTCTTCGCGGCAGGGGATCGTATTCCAGGGACTTGCCCGAAACGCTACGCGTACTAGTGGTTGTACAAGAATGTAACAACTCTTGTATATATCTCAAAAAAAACACAAAAAAAAAACTCTGTCGAAAGCCTTTTTTTGGGGGGGGGGGGGGGGGGGGGGGGGGGATAGGTTTGCAGGATAGGTTTAGGTTATTGCTGCGCGCTAGGTTGGTTGCTTCCCCGGATGCCCCGAGGCTGCCCTGTTTTGTTTATAGGGACCCTGACTTGGGGCGTTGGTCTCTTCGGCCTTGGTTACGTCCGTGCCTCTCGTTCTTCCCCTGTTATGGTTCATTTGGTTCATCCCCCCCCCCTCCCTCTGTTTCTGGCTCCTAAGCACCTGAAGGCTTCTAGGTCAGAACAGGGTTTAGAGGTGTCTGAGACTCGGGCGGTTTCGGGGGTTGCCCCTTCCAGGGAGGCTACAGAGGCAATAGAATCCGTTCCTCCAGCCATAGCTCCGGGATCTGACCAGTGGGCCCATCATCTTCCTGCTATTCCGGCTGCCCAGGCTTTTTCTTTTGAAGCCGGGGCTTTGGAGGACAACTTGCCCCTGGGGCCTGACATGGAGAAGCTAACTTGGGGCCTTGGGCCCTGTTGGACCCCGCTTGGTTTTCCGACCCTCCGAGCGGGGCTTGTTATAAGGAGCGGGGTTTTCCTTTCCTCCCTTTTGCGTGCACGGAGCTCGTTGGCTGCGTTTCTTTTCCCTTCTTCTGCTGTCTTGGGATTGGCTTGCAGAGGATGTAGAAGTGCTTGGGGCCATTCCTTGGTCTGGCGCATTGGTCTCAGCTGCTCGTGCGTCGTCTGCCTTTTGAAGCCGTTTCCGCCGACCCTGTGGGATGCGCTGTTGCGGTTTTTCGCTGCACATCTTGCGTGTCGGCAGGTAGTGCTCACTTCTTCCTTGGAATCTGTTTGGGCACTGGCTCTTAGATTGTCTTCATCCTTTTGTCCTTTGTTGTTTGCAGCCTCTGTGGTCGAGCAATAAATGCAAGCAGCTTTCTCCAGCTGCCGCCTGATGTCTGACTGTTGGTTCTTTGGAGGTCCCAG